>NC_053496.1:5343497-5445863 GCF_905171775.1 Rana temporaria
CCAGGCCAATTCTGGCACTTCGTTCCTACATGTAAAAAACTTTTTTTTGCTAGAAAATTACACAGAACCCCCCAAACATTCTTTTTTTAGCAGAGTCCCTAGAGAATACAATGGCGGTAAAAAAAAAAAACAGTGAAGTCAGCTTAATTTCTTTGTATATTGTGAAAGATGAAGTTACGCCGAGTAAATGGACACCCAACATGTCACGCTTCAAAATTGCACACGCTTGTGGAATGGCGCCAAACTTCAATACTTAAAAAACCCATAGGCGACGCTATAATTTTTTTACTGGTTACATGTTCTGAGTTACAGAGGAGGTCTAGGGCTAGAATTATTGCTCTCGCTCCAACGTTCGCGGCGACACCTCACATGTGTGGTTTGAACACCATTTTCAAATGTGGGTGGGACTTGCGTATGCGTTCGCTTCTGCGTGCGAGCTCACGGGCACTTACATTTTTTTATTTTGACACTTTAAAAAAAAAAGTTTAGATCACTTATTCCCATTACAAGGAATGTAAACATCCCTTGTGAATGTGACATGACAGGTCCTCTTTACAGTGAGATACGGAGGGGGGGGGGGGGGGGGGTCAATGAGACCTCACATCTCACCTCTAGGCTGGGTAACCTACAATAAAAAAAAGCGGCATTTTTTTTTTTTTAATCCCGGGCTTGACGTCATAACATCACGCCCGGCCTCCGACAATCATAGAGACTCCGGCGACCATCTGGTCCGCCGGAAATCTCTGTGTCAAGAACCGGGGCTGGTGGATCCCGTCACCGACCACACAGGTGAGTGTGTAGAAGCACCGGAGGGGGGACGTCCCGTTTCGCTGCCCGTAAGAACAATCAAGCAGCGGAACAGCCACTCTGATCGTTCTTATGGTGCGCAGAATCGCCGGCAGAAACCAGCAATATCTGAATGATGCCTGTAGCTCCACCCATCATTCAGCTATCACCGCACAAAGCCCAGGACGTTAAATTACGGCTGAGTGGTTGTTAAGTGGAGAATATATATATATATATATATATATATATATATATATATATATATATATATATATATATATATATATACTTCCCTACCGGCCCATAGTAAAATGACGTCCACAAAGAACTTCTGCCGTTCAGAGTGGACGTCATATGACGTCCTGGGCTTTCCGGGTGGATATCTGAATGATGCCTGCAGCTAGAGGCATCATTCAGATATCCTTCTAAACTGCCGGCGATTCTGCACAACATAAGAACGATCATAGCGGCGATTCCGCCGCTAGATCGTTCTTACAGGCGGCGGGAGGGGACATCCCCCCCCTCCCGCCGCCATCCGGTGCTTCTCCGGGCTCTCCCGTGCCATCGGGGGCCCGGAGAACGAATCGTCCGGCGCTCGCAGGAAGCATAGAGATGACTGGTGACCAGATGGTCACCAGTCATCTCTATGACCGTCGGAGGACCCGGGCGCGACGTGATGACGTCACGCCCGGGTCCCCGTAAGTAAACAAAGCCGCGATTGCGGCTGCTAAGCAACCACAAGCATGAGATCGGTGAATTTTTTTTCACCGATTTCATGCTTTCCAGCCTGGAGGAGAGATGTGGGGTCTTATTGACCCCGCATCTCTCCATAAAGAGGACCTGTCACACACATTCCTATTACAAGGGATGTTTACATTCCTTGTAATAGGAATAAAAGTGATAAAAAAAAAAAAATTAAAAAAAAAAGTGTAAAAAAAGAAATAAATATATATAAAAAAAAAAAAGAAATAAAAATTTATTTTTTTAACGCCCCTGTCCCCGGTAGCTTGCGCGCAGAAGCGAACGCACACGCAAGTCCCGCCGACATATGTAAACGCCGTTTAAACCACATATGTGAGGTATCGCCGCGTGCGTTAGAGTGCCAGCAACAATTCTAGCACTAGATCTCCTCTGTAAATCTAAACTGGTAACCTGTAAAAAATTTCAAATCGTTGCCTATGGAGATTTTTAAGTACCGAAGTTTGGCGCCATTCCATGAGTGTGCGCAATTTTAAAGCGTGACATGTTAGGTATCTATTTACTCGGTGTAACATCATATTTCATATTTTACAAAAAAATTGGGCTAACTTTACTGTTTTTAAAAAATTTTAATTCATGAAACAATTTTTTTCCCAAAAAAAGGCGTTTGAAAAATTATTGCGCAAATACCGTGCAAGATAAAAGGTTTCAATGACCGTCGTTTTATTCCCTAGGGTGTCTGCTAAAAAAACATATATAATGTTTGGGGGTTCTGCGTCATTTTCTAGCAAAAAAATTATGATTTGTACATGTAGGAGAGAAGTGCCAGAATAGGCCCGGTATGGATGGGTGTATAACTGCCCGGTATGGAAGAGGATATATATATATATATATCCTATACCTTGGATTATGAGCATAATCCATTCCAGGAAAATGCTCATAATCCAAAGTACTTGCATATCAAAGCGAGTTCCCCCATAGAAGTCAACGGAAACGCAAATAATTAGTTCTTAGTTGACTTCAATGGCATGCAATACCGCATGTGGCATCAGGCTTTCGGGGGGGAGCGCGCCGGAGAGCCTCGGAACCGGGCGAAAAGGCCCGAGGGCAGCTCAGCTGACCTAAGCAAACGTCGGAAAGACTTTCTTCCCGAGATATGCAGAGGTCAGCCATGCTGCCCTTGGGCCTGTCCGTGGCATTTCCGAACGGCGCCCCCCAAACGCGGTACTGCACACCGCTTTGGCCTGAATCCTGCTCCTTTTGGAGAGACAACAAAGGAAAGGAGGGGGGGTTTGGGCTCTGGCATTCTGCCACTGTCGAGGGTTTCCGGCTGCAGGGCTCTGAGCTGAGAGCGTCTTTCATACAGCCTAGATCCTGCGCTGACCGAGGGTTTCCGGCTGCAGGGCTCTGAGCCGAGAGCGTCTTTCATACAGCCTAGATCCTGCGCTGACCGTTAGGTCAGCGAAGGATCTAGGCTGTATGAAAGACGCTCTCGGCTCAGAGCCCTGCAGTCGGAAACCCTCGACAGGGGCAGAACGCCAGAGCCCCAAGTGCAATCTCTGGTAGTTCCGCCACTGCACGAATACCCGTTGATCCTGCTACTAATGCAGCTTTCTGTGACAACAAAGCTGCACTGCTTCCAACTTCAGAGCAGAGTTGTCACCCCCTCTCATGTAGGGTGAGCCCGTTTGCACTACAGTGGGAGGAGAGAATGTTGCAGGGGGTGTGGCTACCAGCATTGTCACTGCTGATTGACAAGCCTATAGATCAGGGGTCGTCTCAAACTGGCGGCCCCCCTCCAGCTGTTGCGAAATTACAAGTCCCATGAGGCATTGCAAGGCCGACAGCTACAAGCATGACTCCTCCCATAGGCAGAGGCATGATGGGACTTGTAGTTTTGCAACAGCTGGAGGGGGCTACCAGTTTGGGACCCCTGGTGTAGACCGTCAATCAGCACCTGGCCCCACCTACTGCTGTGCGGATTGGAAGCACTGGCGCTGTGAGCTGCAGTGTCTGGGAGGGGGGAGGCAGGCAAGGCACAGCGAGGAGGATACGGCTCAGCCAGGTAAAAAAATTGTACTTTGTCGAAGTAGGCAATCTCAGTACTCCAGCTGTTGTGGCACTACAAGTCACAGCAACGACCCCCCAGGGGCATGATGGGATTTGTAGTTTCACTACAGCCGGAGAGCGAAGGTCGCCTTCCCCTGGTGCTGCAGAATGGTGAGTTCTATAAATCTAGACACTTACTTTCTCCTCCTCTTCATTGGGGGAGATCTTGAACGAGATCTTGAGGACGAGGAGGATGACGACGACGACGATGAAGCAGAACGACTACCGCTAGAGCGCCCCCTCCGCTTGGACTTCTGAGGACTGGGGGAATTCCTGAACTTCCTATAGCAGCGAAGGGACCTCCGGGACACGGAGGGTTTCTCACTCCTGGCATCAGTTCTGGTCTCCCCGATCTCGCTGCGACAAGGCGAGGAGTCCGGGGACAATAACACTGAACCGGGGGGGCTTTTCACTGCGGACTCCGATAGAACATTAGTCCTATGATCCAGGGGCTCATTGCTATCCTTCTGGATGTTAACGCAGGGTGGTGGAACCACCGGATGGGCAGGGCCACCATTGGCGCTCTTGACATTGACAGGAGGTACGTTGGGCGCGCTTTGCTTGGGGCACGGGGTGTTCTGCGGTCGTTTGCTGAACTGCACGATGGGCTTGATGACGATATTCTGATGGTGCTTGACGTTCCAGCGCGACCCTTCTTCCCTCTGGGTCGCGTCCGCGCCGCTCTCCACCGTCTCCAGAACCTTCTGTTGTTGGGTCGCCGAAAGGATGCAGTAATCGTGGTCCCCGGACCCCACGTGGACAGCCGGCAATACCACGGAGGGAGCGGGTGGGAGGGTCCGGCTTCTCAGCTTGCTCTGCGGCAAAGGTTTCGGCTCGATGAGCTTTGCGGTCTTGAGTACCGAGGCACATGGCTTCTCCTGAGCGGTCACCGGCACGGGCGTCCCATTCAGGGGTTGGCTGACGGACTTCCAAAGCTGATGCGGTGGAGTGGCCGGAGGGGTGAGACCTGCAGACAAAAAGGAGCTTTGCGTTAGGATATCAAGCTTAATGCAAAGACAGCTGTAGGAGATTTACTATTGTGATTGGCCACAGTTAACCACATGGTACAGATGGGCTGTGATGACTGACCAATCACAGAGCTCATCACAATAGTACACAATGAAAGTAATGCCACACGAAGCCTTTCATTGGAGTACAACGGTAATGTGATCTGGTGTGATTGGCCAGTGTTCACATGGTACCGGGCCGGTACAGTGATCGGTCATCAGGCGTGTCCAATGGACGGGGAGAGTGACAGATTGCACCGGAGAGAGGCCCATGGGGCGCAATCCAGGGGAGGAAATCATATAGCACCCTCCGAGAACGATCCTCCCTCCCAGACGTCATTGTACAATAAGTCGGAAGGGAAGGTATCAACTGGTTGCCGCCCGGCCTATGGCAGAATGGCACCAAGGCCACCATCTGGGTGGACGTTATTTGACGTCGTCCTGGGCTACGATCTGTGTCCACCAGACAGCCGACGACTGATCATTGTACCGGCCCCCGCTGCCAGTACCATGTGACTGCTGTAACCAATCACAGCGGCTCACATGTGACAGTTGTAAACAATGTATGGCTTTCTTTCATGCCATCCATTGTATACAATTAGTGTTGCTAGCCGTGATTGGTCACAGTGATCACATGGTACCAGCATTGTCAAATCACAGCCCATCTGTACAATGTGGTCAGTTGTGGCCAATCACAGATAATCGCAACAAATCAACCTGAATGAGTGGATTTCATTTAGTAAAATGCTTGCTTATAAGCAATGAAATTCATTGCTAAAAAGAAAACAAATTGTAAAAAAAATTAAAAAAAATACAATAAATCGTAATCCCTTTCCACAGAATAGTACAATTTTATTATATTGCTCTGTTTAATAAAAAAAAAAAAAAAAAATCTGCAAAATTGAGAAAAAAAAAAAAAATAAAGAAAAAGATTTTTTTTAAAAAGATTGTTTTTCCCCCCACCCACACGGTTACCAGTCAGTGTCCTTGATCATTGTCACCCCAGTTATAGGATGATGTACTGCACTGGTGACCGTATGTTAAAAAAATTAAAATAAAATTATAAATAAAAAAAGAAATCCCAATAAGTCTAAAAAAAAAAAAAAAAAAAAAAAAGGAAAAAAAAAAAAAAAAAAGCTTACTAAATAGCTCAGACTTTCTACTTTACAAAAAGGGACCATTTGGGGGGTAATTTGTACTGCCCTGGCCTTTTCGGGCCTCAGTATATCAGGATTGATCGATTTTCAGATATATAAATCACAGTTTGTGGACTCTCTTACTTTCCTACAGAATAAATACAGCGATTTGGGTTATTTTCACCCCCCAAAAAATGGGGCAGAATACAATTCGGGCTAAATTTATGAAGAAAGATTTTTTTATTTGCAAAATTTTACAACAGAAAAAACGTGGTTTTGTTTTCTTCAAAGATTTGTATCTTTTTTTTAAAAAAAAAAATAAAACTCCCAGTGGTGATTAACCACTTAAGACCCGGACCTTTAGGCAGCTAAAGGATCGGGCCAGGTTTTGCGATTCGGCACTGCGTCGCTTTAACTGACAATTGCGCAGTCGTGCGACGTGGCTTTTTAACAAAATTGGCGTATTTTTTTCCCCACAAATAGAGCTTTCTTTTGGTGGTATTTGAACACCTCTGCGGTTTATTTTTTGCGCTATAAACAAAAATAGTACGACAATTTTGAAAAAAAATTCAATATTTTTTACTTTTTGCTATAATAAATATCCCCCAAAAATATATAAAAAAACATTTTTTTTCCTCAATTTAGGCCGATACGTATTCTTCTACATATTTTTTGTAAAAAAAAAAAAAAACGCAATAAGCGTTTATCGGATGGTTTGCGCAAAATGTATAGCGTTTACAATATAGGGGATAGTTTTATGGCATTTTTATAATTTTTTTTTTTTTTACTACTAATGGCGGCGATCAGCGATTTTTTGGCTAACCACCAAGACAGACTGGGAATCCGTCTCATGTGTCGGGACATGGGCAGGGCCGTCTTAATAGCATCAGGGGCCCCTGGGCAAAGTGATGCTCTGGGGCCCCTATAATGATGACAGTGCAGGTAAACGGACATTAAGTAGGTAGGATGCAGACTGCCTCCCCTTTGCATCTATCACTCTCAGTGCCATCATTGGGTGACCCCTAATTTTGGGGCAGTGTGAGCTCAAGGACCAGCTGCTTTGGGGAAAGTGCAGGGCTCCCCCCATGCAGCTGGGGCCCCTGGGCAGTGCCCAGGTTGTGCCCTCTCGTTAAGACAGCCCTGGACATGACCCAAAAGAAATGACCAGCAATGGTCGGGAACCAACATGGCTGCCCACTCACCGGCTGTATTCACCAACTCCGGCGCCAGATGCTTCTCCGCGGGAGGCTTCTTTCCCATTGGCTGCTCAGATCTGTAAAAAAAAAAAAGGATACAAAATAAAGTTCAGTTCCTAGAGACGCCCTGCCCCCGTGTAATCACATCGCAGCAAAGTGACGCCTGCTGCTCTGCCGGCGTGGACAAAGCCATAGGATCCTATTAAAGCGCATCGAATCCCAACATAAAAATCTAATCTATCGCCACTTCACAGCCCTTAGATGAGTTGGCTGCATTCATTTTTTTATGGCTTTATTTTCAAAATAATGATCCCGACAGTAACACTTCCTGTCCTGGGGCGACAACACTCACTCTAGCATCTATACATCTATAGAGGAACAGCGTTGTCACCATAGGACGGGATGTCGGAACACTCCTCACCTTCTAGTTATATATGGATAAATAAAAAAATAAAAATAAAAGCTCTACAGCGGTTCACTTTTCTCATCTACACTCTTCAATTATTGGTTAGGATGAAGGAAAAAAGGTGGGACAGCCGCACTCCAAAAAAACTCCTCCTTTAATTAAAAATCACAAAATACATGCCACAGCAAAAAACAGCACAACAAAAGAAAAGCTGACGTTTCGCACTATGCCTTAGTGCTTCTTCATAGCTTAGTGAAGAAGCACTAAGGCATAGTGCGAAACGTCAGCTTTTCTTTTGTTGTGCTGTTTTTTGCTGTGGCATGTATTTTGTGATTTTTAATTAAAGGAGGAGTTTTTTTGGAGTGCGGCTGTCCCACCTTTTTTCCTTCATCCTAACCTGCATTTTGATTGCACTGCCTGCACCCTTGGCTCGGACCACAGGAATCAGATTACCTGGTTCTCTTTGAGCGGTTACCCACTCTCTCACTCTTCAATTATTATGGGCAATGGCCAAGACAGGTTCATACATAAACACTGAAACAGGAAAATACTACATTATGGCCACTAGATGGAGTTGAGGATCATAGGAGATAAATCTCTTAGTAATAGAAACATAGTAACAATTCTAGCCACTTGAAGAGAAAACTTTGTTGACAATTCTTTGTATACAAGTTCTATCTATCCATCTATACCTCTTGTAGCAGACACCCAAGGGCATGGGTGCTCAACCTGTGGCCCTCCAACTGTTGCGGGAAACTGCGAGGATGACCATGCCTAGGCTGACCATCCCAAGGGCGGACCATCCCAAGGGCGGACCATCCCAAGGGCGGACCATCCCAAGGGCGGACCATCCCAAGCATGACTCCCAAAGTCAGGAGGGATAGTTCTGCAACAACTGGAGGGCCACAGGTTGAGCACCCATGCCCTAGGGCAGGGGTAGGCAACCTCTGGCCCTCTATCTGTGGAGGAACTACAAATCCCATCATGCCTCTAGGAGTCTTTCCTGCGATTGTCAGGGTCTTGTAGTTTCAAATAGGCTCGATATTGCTTACCCCTGCCTGTCCTAGGGATTAAAAATGGAGATGGTTGCAATTTTATCGTGTCTCGCAGTATTGGCGCAGCGTTTTTTCAAAACGCAACTTTGGGAAACAATACACTTACATAAAAATAAGATTATATATTTATCTATATCTATATATATCCAATTTATTTTGGAAATGTAAAAGATGCCGTCAGGCTGAGTAAAGAGATACCCAACATGTCACTTTAAAATTGCGCACAAGTGGAATGGCGTCAAACTACGACGCTTAATAATATCTCCATAGGCGACATGTTTATTTATTTTTACCAGGTTGCCAGTATAGAGCTAGAGGAGGTCTAGCACTAGAATTATTGCTCTTGCTCCAATGTTTGCAGTTTTGCGACCGCCATTTACCCATGCAGGCTCAGCTTATGTATGCGTTCATTTCAGCACAGCGCATAGAGATGGGGACACTACTCTTTTTTCCTTATTTTATATATATATTTTTTTTACATTGGGCCTTTAAATTTTTTTTTTTGATTACTTTTATTTCCAATACAAGGAATGTAAATATCCCGTGTAGTAGAAATAAGGAGGGCAGTTCCTCCGTATAATGACATCCGAGGTCAAAAAGACTCAAAATCTCTACCTTAAAAAGCAAAAGATTATTATAATAAAATAAAAATAATTTTAAAAAAATATAAAAAAAAAAAGTGATTTTTTGCTTTAAAAAGATAAAAATAAAAAAATAGTATGAATGTTTTTGGGTTTAAAACTGCATTAACAGATGTAACCTACAACCATCCCATTTGTCAGCTCCCTCCAGTATTCTCCAGAATTGTTACTATATTTCTATTACCAAGATATTTAGTTCCCATGATCCTCAACTCCATCTAGTGGCCGCGATGCGGCATTTTTCCGATTCATTATATAACCACTTGCTGACCGCAATATGTATATATACACACATTGCGGTTTTAAAGTAGTTTATTGGGGGTTATGGATGAAGCCATTGGCCATAACCCCCAATTTTATTTATTTTTTCAGCCGGCTCTATGAAGAAAGTGGTCCGAGCGTCTCATTAGCCCCTGGATCGCTTTCAGAAGTGGCGGGAAGGGGGACGTTTTCCCCCCCGGCACTTGCTGGTGTTTCTTAGGCTTACCGTTTTCACCAGCGCGCCCATAAAATGATCCGATGGTGCGGCCCTGCTGGTCACAGAACTGAACAGAAACCAGATGGTCTCCGATTGCTTCTGTGGCCTTGAAGGACCGGAGAAACGTCATGACATCACTTCCTGTCTAAGGTGGAAGTAAACAATTTTTTTATTGCAGCTTACCAATTCTTAAGCTGGCCATACCTCATATTAGATGGTTTTGGTAAATTTAAAAAGGAAATGGCTGGCCTTAGATGTGACGTCTGCATTTCTTGTGTTTTTTAGGCTCCTTTTTCTATCTGGGGGTTTAGCCAGCAAGTGTGCTTTTTTCAAAAGCACAAGCTCTACAGCATAATATACCAGTTTTACAGGGATGAGCAACAATTCACCACGACACTTTTCAGTCTCGTTCATGAAAATTACTATACAGTGTAATTTTATGAAAACATTTTATATATATATATATATATATATATATATATATATATATATATATATATATATATATATATATATATATATATATATATATATATACTGTGTTTCCCCGAAAATAAGCCCGGGTCTTATATTAATTATGCCAACAAAAGACACAGTAGGGCTTATTTTCAGGGTAGGTCTTACCATGTAATGTGCCGTCTTCTCTCCCCCTCTCCCTCCCTGCCTGTCAGGAATCCGCAGTGTGAACTGAGTTAAAATGCTTGTAAAATCCTATAATCCACCCTATTACAGTATTATATATTGTACAATGTGTGTGTTTCTGTAATATAATTGTGCCAAATACATTTGTTATAGCGCCGCTCTGTGCTTCTGTTACCCGCCGGAGCTCTCCTCCCCCGCAATTATATTACAGAAACACCCACATTGTACAATATATAATACTGTAATAGGGTGGATTATAGGATTTTACAAGCATTTTTAACTAGGGCTTATATTGCAGCCTTCCTGGAAAATAACGCTAGGTCTTATTTTCAGGGAAACAGGAGATATATATATATATATATATATATAGAGAGAAAATATTTAATAAAAAATATATATCTATTAAAAAAAAAAATATATATATATATATATATATATATATATATATATATATATATATATATATATATATATATATATATATATATATATATATATACACACATATATATATACACACATATATATATACACACATACACACACACACACACACACACACATACATATATACATATATATATATATATATACACACATACACACATACATACACACACATACACATATACACACACACACACACACTCCAGAGATTTTTTTTTTTTTAAATATAGCCATTTTCTGAAAGACTGAAATATATTGTATTTGTCTTTTCAGAAGATCAAGCTATAATTGTATATTATTTATAATTTTATATATAAAAATTTGGGGAAAAATACACATGAATTAAAAACAAACTCCTCTCAATATTAGTCTTTCAGAAAATACTATCTATATTCCCCCACCCCCCCCCCACATGTACGAAAAAGAAAAATGCCAAGCAGGAGAGCAGCATGGTGCCGGCATTGCGGAGCGCGCTGCGACGGGGGGTGTCAATGTCGAGCTGTAGGGTAACTCTCACACTTACCCCGAGTTTCCTACAGCCATTTTATCAGGACTGGGAGGAAGACGCTCCTCATCTTTAGCTGCAAAGAACCAAATGTGTTAAAACTACTGAGAGCCAAAAAATCATAAAAAATAAAAGTCTTATCGAGAAAACAGCAAATCAGATCACAGCGAGCTTTCCCTACAACCTCTCTATGGACATAGAAATAATAATAAATAATAATAATCTCTGGGGTCATTCCTATACATTTCATCTGTAGCATTTATTTCATTCAACTTTTTCTCGATTGCCATCTCTTAAAATCTTGGACCCCCTTTCACACTGGGGTGGTGCGAGGCGTTGGCGGCAAAGAGCTGCTCGTTTTAGCAGCACTTTACTGCCAGTTTAGAATCGCTTTTTGGCCGCTGGCGGAGTGCTTTTAACCCCCGCTAGTGGCCGAGGAAAGGGTCAATAGCACCCATGCTGTGTCACCGCCGAAGCGCTTTGTAGGTACTTCGGCAGCGCTGCCCATTCATTTCAGTGTAAAAGGAGTCTTTAATTTTCATACAAAGCGATGTCAAAGCTCCCTCTAGTGGTCACCTGTATATCACATAACATAATACCTTCCAGGAGAATGCTCAAAATCCAAAGTACTCGCAGACCAAAGCGAGTTTACCCATAGAAGTCAATGGAAACAAAAATAATTAGTTCCGCATTGACTTCAATTGCATGCAATACCGCATGTGGCCAGAGGTGGGAGCCGGAGAGCCTCGGAAACACACAGAAAGGCCAGAGGACAGCTCTGTTGACCTCAGAAAGGCTCAGGAACAGTATTTTTATGTCTTTTCTAGCATTTCCAATTGGCTCCGGCGCCCCCCCAACCTAAGGCCAAACGCGGTACTGCACACCGATTTGGCTTGAATCCTGCTCGTTTTGCGAGACAACACTCTCAAACTAAGTTAGGGCTTTTTTTTTTTTAATACAGTGATCATATTGCAAAACTCATTAACCGCGTTACTCACAATCTGAGGTTCCACTGTATACCTGCATAACAGTTCCCCCCCCCAGCGTCAGATTACCCACCAACCATACTATCGCAGTCCCATTATAAGTTGATGATTGCCGCCATTACTAGCATAAAAAGAAAAAAAATCCAGGAGAAAATATATATATTAAAAAAAAAAAAAAAAAAAAAAAAAATTCGAAATAAGCGTTTATCAGTTGGTTTGCGCAAAATTTATAGCGTTTACAAAATGGGGGATAGTTTTCTTGCATTTTTATTTTTTATTTTTTTTTTTCCTACTAATGGCGGCGATCAGCGATTTTTTTCGTGACTGCGACATTATGGCGGACACTTCGGAAAATTTTGGGGACCATTGTAATTTTCACAGCAAAAAATGCATTTAAAATGCACTGATTATTGTGAAAATGACAATTGCAGTTTGGGAGTTAACCACTAGGGGGTGCTGAAGGGGTTATGTGTGACCTCATCTGTGTTTCTAACTGTAGGGGGGTGTGGCTGTAGGTGTGACGTCATTGATTGTGGTTCCCTATATAAGGGATCACACGATCGATGACAGCGCCACAGTGAAGAACGGGGAAGGTGTGTTTACATACGGCTCTCCCCGTTCTTCAGCTCCGGGGACCGATCGCGGGACTCCAGCGGCGATCGGGTCCACGGGTCCCGCGGTCACAGAGCTGCGGGCGCGCGCCCGCAACCCACGGCTGGGCACTTAAAGGGGACGTACCTGTACATACATATGCCCAGCCGTGCCATTCTGCCAACGTATATGTGCAGGAGGCGGTCCTTAAGTGATTAAGGACTGGGCCTATTTTTCAGGCGTTTACAAGCCAAAATCGATTTTTTTTTTTTAGCTAAAAATTACTTCAAACCCACAAAAATATAAAAAAAAATTCCCCAGACACCCTGGAGATTAAAATGGGAGATCATTGCAATATTTTGTCACACCGTAATTGTGCAGTGGTCTTAGAAGTGTCATTTTTTGGGGGAATAATTTATTTCTTTAACCACTTAAGCCCCGGACCAATATGCCGTCTAAAGACCCAAGGGGTTTTTACAGTTCGGGACTGCGTCGCTTTAACAGACAATTGCGCGGTCGTGCGACGTGGCTCCCAAACAAAATTGGCGTCCTTTTTTCCCCACAAATAGAGCTTTCTTTTGGTGTTATTTGATCACCTCTGCGTTTTTTTTTTTTTTGCGCTATAAACAAAAATAGAGCGTCAATTTTGAAAAAAATGCAATATTTTTTACTTTTTGCTTTAATAAATATCCCCAAAAATATATATTAAAAAAATTTTTCCTCAATTTAGGCCGATACGTATTCAACCTATTTTTGGTAAAAAAAAAATTAAATAAAAAAAACGCAAGCAGCGTTTATCGATTGGTTTACGCAAAATTTATAGCGTTTACAAAATAGGGGATAGTTTTATTGCATTTTTATTAATTTTTTTTTTTTTTTTTTTTACTACTTATGGCCGCGATCAAATTTTTTTTCGTGACTGCGACATTATGGCGGACACTTCGGACAATTTTGACAAATTTTTGGGACCATTGTCATTTTCACAGCAAAAAATGCATTAAAAATGCACTGATTACTGTGAAAATGACAATTGCAGTTTGGGAGTTAACCACAAGGGTGGCGCTGAAGGGGTTATGTGTGACCTCATTTGTGTTTACAACTGTAGGGGGGTGTGGCTGTAGGTGTGACATCATCGATTGTGTTTCCCTATAAAAGGGAACACACGATCGATGACGGCGCCACAGTGAAGAACGGGGAAGCTGTGTTTACACGCACCTCTCCCGTTCTTCAGCTCCGGGGACCGATCGCGGGACTCCAGCGGCGATCGGGTCTGCGGGTCCCGCGGTCACGGAGCTTCGGACCGGGTCGTGGGCGCGCGCCCGCGGCTGGGCAATTAAAGGGGACGTACCTGTACGTGCTTGTGCCCAGCCGTGCCATTCTGCCGACGTATATGTGCAGGAGGTGGTCCTTAAGTGGTTAAGGACTGGGCCTATTTTTCGGGCGTTTACAAGCCAAAATCTTTTTTTTTTTTTAGCTAAAAATTACTTCAAACCCCCAAAAAAAATAAAAAATCCCCAGACACCCTGGAGATTAAAATGGGAGATCATTGCAATATTTTGTCACACCGTAATTGTGCAGTGGTCTTAGAAGTGTAATTTTTTGGGGGAATAATTTATTTTTTTAAGTAAAAGTTGGCAAATTTTTTTTTTTTTACATTGTGAAAGATAAGGTTATGCCGACCTGCAGTGGGCGGTCCTTAAGTGGTTAAAGTAGTGCAGTGCTGAAAAGCAAAAAATGGCCTGGTCATGAAGGGGGGGGGGGTTTAAAACCCTCTGGAGGTGAAGTGGTTAATATTACACCTCCAATGAGGATAAAAAAAAAAAAAGTGCTGTTTTTTGTGCCTAGTCTCTCCTGAAAGGAAGGTATATAACCCTAAGGTCAATGCTGCTGTGTCCGTCCATGAACAGAAGAGAAAGTCAAATTGTCAGCCACGGCGGATTCTCTTTGGGTTCTGCTTCATTTCCACGCTGGGCAGATAATGAGCTGCTGAACCCGACCCCAGTGTGTGTGGATTTGGGTCCCTATGAAGGCCCCCTGACCCCCGGGAATTCATATGTTGCAGAGCAAGCGATTCCCAGTATGAGCCAACTAAGCAAATTCTGCTCAGACAGACAATGGGAACCACCAAATTCCTCATTCATGTCCCCGGAGCACGGCGAACAGTCAGCGGTGCAGACTGACAAATAAGACCCATTAACCCCGCCCGCCATCATTTTACGTCACTACTTTAAAAAGGAGAAATACCGTTATGGTAGCAGCTAGCCACCATAACCCCTGTACACGCTTCAAGAGCGGGCGGTCCTCTTTCAGATAAGTGGTCTCTGCGGCAGATTCGCTTTTAAATTGGCGGCTGGAGAGGGCGCCTAACCCCCCCCCCCCCCTTACCAGAGCCGCCGGCAGCGGCGATCGGATCACCTCACGTCAGTGGCCTGGAGACGAGTGAGGGGAAGATGGCCCCCACCCGTCTCTTCATACCACTGCAGGGCGGAAGTGACATCAAAACATCACTTCCACCCAATGCTCCTAAAAAGGGAAATTTTTTTTTTGAATGACAAAAAAAAAAAGTGAGCTTGTAAGGCCGCTGCGCAAATACGGTGTGACAAAAAGTATTGCAATGACCGCCATTTTATTCTCTAGGGTGTTTCTCCCAATTACTTTCAGTTCTGAACGGCCAGCAAAGAGCGTGCGTTTCCAAACTGTGCTGTGATTGGCCACAGCCGGAAAGCAGGTATACAGGCAAAATAATTGTCTATAAACCTGCTGACAAACACCTGCTGTGTTCCAACTAGAAAGTAAGCCGTGGCATAAGGATACGACGCCTTGCCCGCAGTCGATGCCAACCTTGTGGCAAATGTACTGTAAGCCGGCAGCAAGTGGTAAAAGTCTAAAGCATGAAAAAAAAAAAAAAAAAAAAAAAAATTTGGGCTTTAACTTACCCGCAGACTTTTCAAATTCCTCCAGCAAGCTCGTCAGATCACATGCTTCAATGCCTAAAAAAAAAAAAAAAAAGTATATAAAAACAAATAAATATTCTCTCTATATCTATTTTTTTTAATCAATATATCTATATACACACACATTCTATTTTTTTATCTTTTATTAAAATGTGTATATATTTTAATATAGAATATATATATTTTTTAATATTAAAAAATACACACAAAATTATATATATATATATATACATATACATATACATATACATATATATACACACACACACTTTTATACATATACACACACACACATTCTATTTTTTGAATAAAATTATATATTTAAATAACATATTTTAATATAAAAACAATATATATATATATACACACACACTTTTTTTGATTAAAATTATATATATATTTAAATAACATATTTTAATATAAAAAAAATTAGAATATGAGAGAGAGAGAGAGAGAGAGAGAGAGAGAGAGAGAGAGAGAGAGAGAGAGAGAGAGAGAGAGAGAGAGAGAGAGAGAGAGAGAGATTCTATTTTTGTATTACAATTATATATTTAGATTTAAATATATTTTAATATAAAATAGAATATATATTTTAATATTAATAAAAAAATAGATGAGAGAGATAGAGAGCTACATATACATACATTCTATTTTTTTATTAAAATTATATTTAATCTAAAAAAAAAAATAGTATAAATGTATATATATATAAAAATTTGAATATATTCTAATTTAAAAAAATAGGATATAGATAGAGATTATCATTTTTTAAATTAGAATATATATTCAATTTTTTTTTTAATAAAATAAATTTATATTATATATATATATATATAATCTCTCGATGTGGGCGGACAAAGAACACTTTGCCTTCAACCGTACAGAAAGAATTACCTGACTCACAATCAAGGCCTTCGGCTTGCTCCTTTTGATTCGAAACGGGTAAATTCGGATTTAAAGCCACGGAAGGGGTGCAAAGTGCTTCAATCGGATGGAGGGCAGACGCCTGAACTGGTTTTTCACCGACCGTAGACGACGGTAAGGTTTTAGCCTCTTTTGCAGGGGCTTCAAGCTTTGGTTGCTCAGCAGTCAAGGCTGAAGGTTGGACTATGACTGGTGTAGGGCGGCCTTGTGCACCACCACTGGCCTTCTCAGCCGACTTTAATACGGTGACCTCAGCAGGTTTGTGGGCTTCAGCGGGTTTTTCAGTCTTCTGAGCGGACGACGGAAGTGGCGGCTTAATTTGAAATCCACACTTTTGGGCCTTCTTTAGAATTTCCATGATTTTGATGACCACGTCGTTGGTGGACTTTAGGTCGGGGATGGAAACACTTGCCGCCTTTGGATCTGCCGGCACAGAGGGCTTTACTTGTGCCAATGGAGACTCTGATTTCTTAACCTCTGAACAAACTTGTAATCCTGGTTTAGAAAGCATAGTCGCATTTTTTATTGCTACACCTGATTTATTACCACCTGGTGCTTCAGCCGTTTTTCGATCCTTCGTTCCACTTTTACAATCCTTGGCTGACATTTGTTGCTTCTGAGGGCTACATTCCCTAGGTGGGACTGCAGCATTCTGTGAGATCATCTGATGGGCTACTCCAAGCTGACCTCCTGTATTGAAAGGAACAGGAGCTTCAGGCATCCCTTGGGGAACCGGAGGAGTTGACCAATAAGGCGGTGGGAAGCCAGAAGCCCAAGTATTAGGGTGCACAGGACCCATCCCAATGGGGGGTGGGGGAAACGGAGGCCAGCTCATCATCGATGGAGGTGGTTGCATGGGCATCATTGGAGGTAGGGTGTTGGGAAACTGAGGAACTGACAAAGGTGGCACACCAGGGTAATAAGGCTGCTGCGAAGGTACGCCTGACCATACAGGTGGGTAGAATGGAGGTGGAAGGTTTGGCTGTGCCGGCATCATAGGGGGCAGGGTAGTATCCATGATAGGAAAGGATGGTTCCTCAGTTATTTTTTGTGGAAAGCCTTCCCAAGTGGCCACTGGTGCTACGGGTACAATGGGTGGCAACATACTGGAGGTGGCCGGCGCAACTTGTGCACAGCAGCTTTCCGGCCCGGTTAGGCTTGGCTTTTCCTGTAGAGTTGGTTTATCGGTCTTTGAAGGAACAAGCAAGCATGGAAGTTCTGCCAACTCTGTTGGTGGCTCGGGAAGAGAAGGCCACTTGCTGCAAGATGAGCTTTCAGGTTCTCGGTCAGGGTTAGGTTTTCGAGTCTGAAGCCTCTTCCTGTATTCGGTTAGACTAAGTGACTTGGGCTTGAGCTCCTTTACTGCCGTTTCATTGGGCTCCATACTAGAGGTATCCTCAGAGTTGGCATCAGCAGCTGCAGAAACATCACAGTGGGCCTCACTTTTATCATTGGGGACATGTTCCTGAACCACATCTGACTGCGAGCACAGCTCTCCAGCCTTGTCATTGGTCTCCAAGACGTGATCAACTCCAGCCTCCATGTTAGATTTGGGCTGTTCGGTCTCTACAGATGTAGGTTTTTCCGCCTTTTTATTGTTTTCCAAGTTTACTTTTTTCTCTGGGATATCAATGCTAGGGCGAGACCTTGCCTTGTTGCGCGGCATTTTAGAGGAACGAAGGTCAAACTGGGATTCAACAACCTGATCCAAGGTCTTGGTTAAGAAGTCAGACTCCTGCAGTGAAGGGTTACTCGATCGGCTCGCAGCAGATTGAGTCGTGTTTGGTGGGGAGACAATTTCCTGCACCTCTGGTGGTTTGACTTCACCGGCACCTTTATTTTTGCTTTTAGCTTTTGACTTTGAGCTTTTGAGATGCTTATCTTTGATGGACTTTTTTCCTTTTGACACCTTTTCTTTGTCTGGAACGATCAAGTCTTCATTTTTGGGCTTCCGGTTTAAATTTGAGGCATCTGCGTCAGCTGGAGCTTCATTATCCAAAATGTCAACAGTTCCTTCTGCATTCAAGGATTCAGTAGACATCTTCTCCACTTCTGGCACGGCCTCCATAATTTTGTCTTCTAGCGGCACGGCCTCCATAATTTTATCTTCTACCGGCAACACCTCCATAATTTTATCTTCTACCGGCAACGCCTCCATAATTTTATCTTCTACCGGCAACACCTCCATAATTTTATCTTCTACCGGCAACGCCTCCATAATTTTGTCTTCTAACGGCAACGCCTCCATAATTTTGTCTTCTAACGGCAACGCCTCCATAATTTTGTCTTCTAACGGCAACGCCTCCATAATTTTGTCTACCGGCAACGCCTCCATAATTTTGTCTTCTACCGGCAACGCCTCCATAATTTTGTCATCTACCGGCAACACCTCCATAATTTTGTCTTCTACCGGCAACACCTCCATAATTTTGTCTTCTACCGGCAACGCCTCCATAATTTTGTCTTCTACCGGCATCACCTCCATAATTTTGTCTTCTACTGGTTTACTCTCCATAATTTCGTCGTCCTCAATAGATTGTTTTAGCAATTCTTTTTCTTCCATTAGTTCACCATTCTTCTCATAATTGACATCCACCTCTGGAACGCATTGCTCCGAGGAGGAGGACTCGAGGGCGAGGAGATATTTGGGTTGCCTATCCACACCTGCCAAAGTGTTGAGCACGAAGACATCATCTTCTGAAGACTGGACATCTATCGCCTCCCCTGGGTCTTCCACCATTATTGGAACTTTAATCGATTCTCCGTGATCGGACACAATTTCCAGAAAAATCTGGTCCTCGTCCAAGATGTTCTCATCTTCAGGATCTAGACACAAAGTTATAGCCGGCAGACAGTATGGGTGCATGTACTTCACTAGATCGGAAAGAGGGACATTTGCGGTATTAATGATGCAAGGGGCGCCATGCTTCATAAGCCTGTCGTTATCATAATCGACAATTTCATCATCGGGATCCAAGGAAGAGTCATTGTCGGCAGGCAGCAAGCTGGAAAACTGCGATTGGTCCTCCTCTTCTCCGTCACTCCGCTGTAGGATGTGCCCCGCCCTTGCTCTGCGAGGTAAATACGCTCTAACGCTTTTGTGTCTGGTGCGTCTCATTGGGGTGGAGGTGATAGTTTCCGGAAAGAGATCCCAGTTTGAGCCAGGACAGAGAATATCAACCTAGGAGAAAAAACACAAAAAGCAAAAGCATTAAAATTCCTAATCTCTTATTTTAATATGGCAAAAAAAAAAAAATGCTCCAGTTGGGCCAAAAAAACAAAAACAAACACACAACATGTACATAAAAAAATGTAACCACCTTAAACACATTACTTGTACTGACAATTACAGAAAATCTGATAAGCAAAAAATATGACAAAGAAGAAGGGGGACACGAGGGGAGGAAAGGAAGGGAAAGGGGGGGGGGGACACGAGGGGAGGAAAGAAAGGGAAAGGGGGGGGGGACACGAGGGGAGGAAAGAAAGGGAAAGGGGGGGGGGACACACGAGGGGAGGAAAGAAAGGGAAAGGGGGGGGGGACACACGAGGGGAGGAAAGAAAGGGAAAGGGGGGGGGGGACACACGAGGGGAGGAAAGAAAGGGAAAGGGGGGGGGGACACGAGGGGAGGAAAGAAAGGGAAAGGGGGGGGGGACACGAGGGGAGGAAAGAAAGGGAAAGGGGGGGGGGGACACGAGGGGAGGAAAGAAAGGGAAAGGGGGGGGGGGGACACGAGGGGAGGAAAGAAAGGGAAAGGGGGGGGGGGGGGACACGAGGGGAGGAAAGAAAGGGAAAGGGGGGGGGGGGGGACACGAGGGGAGGAAAGAAAGGGAAAGGGGGGGGGGGGACACACGAGGGGAGGAAAGAAAGGGAAAGGGGGGGGGGGACACACGAGGGGAGGAAAGAAAGGGAAAGGGGGGGGGGGGGACACGAGGGGAGGAAAGAAAGGGAAAGGGGGGGGGGGACACGAGGGGAGGAAAGAAAGGGAAAGGGGGGGGGAGCCACAGACGAGAGGGGAGGAAAAGGGGAGCCACAGACGAGAGGGGAGGAAAAGGGGAGCCACAGACGAAAGGGGAGGAAAAGGGGAGCCACAGACGAAAGGGGAGGAAAAGGGGAGCCACAGACGAAAGGGGAGGAAAAGGGGAGCCACAGACGAAAGGGGAGGAAAAGGGGAGCCACAGACGAAAGGGGAGGAAAAGGGGAGCCACAGACGAAAGGGGAGGAAAAGGGGAGCCACAGACGAAAGGGGAGGAAAAGGGGAGCCACAGACGAAAGGGGAGGAAAAGGGGAGCCACAGACGAAAGGGGAGGAAAAGGGGAGCCACAGACGAAAGGGGAGGAAAAGGGGAGCCACAGACGAAAGGGGAGGAAAAGGGGAGCCACAGACGAAAGGGGAGGAAAAGGGGAGCCACAGACGAAAGGGGAGGAAAAGGGGAGCCACAGACGAAAGGGGAGGAAAAGGGGAGCCACAGACGAAAGGGGAGGAAAAGGGGAGCCACAGACGAAAGGGGAGGAAAAGGGGAGCCACAGACGAAAGGGGAGCCACAGACGAAAGGGGAGCCACAGACGAAAGGGGAGCCACAGACGAAAGGGGAGCCACAGACGAAAGGGGAGCCACAGACGAAAGGGGAGCCACAGACAAAAGGGGAGCCACAGACAAAAGGGGAGCCACAGACGAAAGGGGAGCCACAGACAAAAGGGGAGCCACAGACAAAAGGGGAGCCACAGACGAAAGGGGAGCCACAGACGAAAGGGGAGCCACAGACGAAAGGGGAGCCACAGACGAAAGGGGAGCCACAGACGAAAGGGGAGCCACAGACGAAAGGGGAGCCACAGACGAAAGGGGAGCCACAGACGAAAGGGGAGCCACAGACGAAAGGGGAGGAAAGGGAAGCCACAGACGAAAGGGGAGGAAAGGGGAGCCACAGACGAAAGGGGAGGAAAAGGGGAGCCACAGACGAAAGGGGAGGAAAAGGGGAGCCACAGACGAAAGGGGAGGAAAAGGGGAGCCACAGACGAAAGGGGAGGAAAAGGGGAGCCACAGACGAAAGGGGAGGAAAAGGGGAGCCACAGACGAAAGGGGAGGAAAAGGGGAGCCACAGACGAAAGGGGAGGAAAAGGGGAGCCACAGACGAAAGGGGAGGAAAAGGGGAGCCACAGACGAAAGGGGAGGAAAAGGGGAGCCACAGACGAAAGGGGAGGAAAAGGGGAGCCACAGACGAAAGGGGAGGAAAAGGGGAGCCACAGACGAAAGGGGAGGAAAAGGGGAGCCACAGACGAAAGGGGAGGAAAGGGGAGCCACAGGCGAAAGGGGAGCCACAGACGAAAGGGGAGGAAAGGGGAGCCACAGACGAAAGGGGAGCCACAGACGAAAGGGGAGGAAAGGGGAGCCACAGACGAAAGGGGAGGAAAGGGGAGCCACAGACGAAAGGGGAGGAAAGGGGAGCCACAGACGAAAGGGGAGGAAAGGGGAGCCACAGACGAAAGGGGAGGAAAGGGGAGCCACAGACGAAAGGGGAGCCACAGACGAAAGGGGAGGAAAAGGGGAGCCACAGACGAAAGGGGAGGAAAGGGGAGCCACAGACGAAAGGGGAGGAAAGGGGAGCCACAGACGAAAGGGGAGGAAAGGGGAGCCACAGACGAAAGGGGAGGAAAGGGGAGCCACAGACGAAAGGGGAGGAAAGGGGAGACGAGGCAGAAAAATTCAGAACCTTGAAAGAAGAGATTAGGAACATTATTACTCTGTACTTTTTTGCCTTGACACGCCCTTTAAGAGCCTTACCTTGGCATAATTAACCCAATGTTGGTCATCCATTGAAGTTATCTCTCGATCTGGTGGTGTACGGGACAGACTGAGAAATCTCTGTAAATAAAAAAAATAAACCTGCTTCATCAATAAGATATTATGTATCAATCATCTTCCTCCCTCAATTCCTGGCATTTAGTGAAGAGTACCAACAAAAACATTTATATCAACTGGACTGCCTACAGCACTATGGGTTCAGGACAGGTCACATGGTCTCTGGCAATTTAGAGGTTCTTCCTGAAGGCCGATCCTCCAGACGTCTGGCTCATCACTGATCTCCCAAACTCCATCAGCCAAGAACCTGGGACTAAGGGGGCTCAGTATGCCTGGCATCAGACGTGATCAGAGTTACAGAACCACACAAGAAAACCTTACATCTGCTGTTCTTCCGAGGTTCTGATCATCATCTCCCCAAACGAGTGGATGCCGAAGCTCCCTCGTTGGCTGTTCAGTGCAAAGCCAATTTTGTCACCTCCACAATGCTCTTGGAATTTGGGACGGGGGAAAAAAAAACACCACAAATGCAAAGCGCCTATTTTAATAATAGACAAACTTTTTGGTGGGCCTCCTCTCAAACCGGAACTCAATTTTATTTCATTACAATTCTAGAAAAGTCCGTCCCAATGTCTGGCAGGCAGGGACCACGCGATCCAAGTTCCCTAGGCTGGTGACTCCTATATGTTCCTTATTTAGGTCATGACAGATTTGCCAAAAAAAGGATTTAAACAGACGTACCGAGCAGCCATCCCGATCCTTTGGTGACACCAGAAGTTCCGTATCTGGGATGGAGTCAAACGGCGACATGTTTTCATCGTCCGCGTTGTCCAATATCTCCGTGAGGGCCGTCAGAAGGGACAACTCGTTTCCCTCATCAAAGTGGCCTTTGTTCTGCAAAAGATCAACATCAACCGGGTTACAGACCTTCTCCCAATCCTGAGGTGTTCACTTATATCTAAAGTCACCTACAGAAGATCCATCACGTGCCTAACCTGGAGCGGTGCCACTGCTAGAGGGAATTAAGTTAGACCGGGGGGGCATAGGGATGGCAATAAAGACCAAAAGTATATATATATATATATATATATATATATATATATATATACACACACACACACACACATACACACACACACACACACACACACACACACTAGAGGGAATTAAGTTAGACCGGGGGGGCATAGGGATGGCAATAAAGACCAAAAGTATATATATATATATATATATATATATATATACACATACACACACATTTTTTATACATACACACCGTATATATTTGAGTATAAGCCGACCCACCTAATTTTACCACAAAAAAACTGAGACAACGTATTGACTCGAGTATAAAAGCCTAGGGTGCCCATGCCTAGACTTACGTTTAACATAGGAGTCTATGAAAGGGGTGCCCTAGTTTGGAAAAAAATCTGTGCTCCCCGGCCGTAGTTCCCCCAGACAGCAAACCTTGCACACTTGTAGAGAAGAACTGGGGCTACATGTGTGCCACGTTTCAGGTCCAGGGGACCTACGGCCGGCCGGTACCGGGTCCCCAAAGTTACCGGTGAAATTACCTTTTAACATGGGAGTCTATAGAAGGGGTGCTCGGCTTTGGGGGGGGGGGGGGGGGGAAATGGTGCTCCCCGGCCGTAGATCCCCCGGACAACAAACTTTGCACACTTGTATGGGCGTAAAATGAAGGATGGATGGCCGCACTCCAAACCAAACAGGTTGTCTTTATTTAAACGAACAGCAAAACATACCAGATCACAGCAACAGAAACAGGAGGATAACCGACGTTTCGCACTGACTTAGTGCTTATTCATGGCTTCTCGGCCTTTTGGCTAAGATCAAGTGTAGTATCTGTTCTTATCAGTTTTCGGAGGAGCACTGAAGCACTTCTTTAGTAGAGGGCTGAAGTAATCCAAAGATGTGATAGGCACCTGGAAGGTGCGAAACGTCGGTTATCCTCCTGTTTCTGTTGCTGTGATCTGGTATGTTTTGCTGTTCGTTTAAATAAAGACAACCTGTTTGGTTTGGAGTGCGGCCATCCATCCTTCATTTTACGCCCATGCTTGCCTAGTGCACTGCCAGCACCCTTGGAATCCTACACCTGTGTATGACCCTATAGCAGACCCACCTTGAGCGGTGATTTTCCTTCTTTTGCACACTTGTAGAGGAGAAATGGGGCTACGTGCGCCAAGTTTGGGGTCCAGGGGACCTACGGCCGGCACCAGGCCCCCAAATTCGAGGAGATCAGGTGACTCGAGTATAAGCCGAGGGGGGCGGTTTCAGCACAAAAAAAAAGTGCTGAGAAACTCTGCTTATACTCGAGTATATACGGTATAAACAATGCTACTTTGTACCCCCTCCCCCCAGTCTGATCAAAGTTTATAAACAAAGTAACATTGTAGCAAAGTCACCTTGTAGCAGACAGAGATGCAAAGTAACATTGTTTCTATTCATCTCCATCTCCCATGTAATCATTGATCAGACAGGAGATGGAGAGTTACAAAGTAGCATTGTATCTCTCACACCCCCCCCCCACGATCAATGTTTATAAACAAGGTTACGTTGTATTCCATCCCCCCCCCCCAAAAAAAAGGCATGTAGCAAAATAGGAAAAACATTGGATTTTTAAGATTTGATTGATATGGTTTTGTAGCAGAAATTAAAATGGTTATACAAAATCATTTTTTTGCCGTAAAAAAAAAATTTTTATATAGGAAAACTATATTAATTTCTGCAAAAAAAAAAAAACATATCAATAAAATCTTACTTTGTATCTCTCCATCTCCTGTCTGATCGTTTATAAACAATGTTACTTTATAAATATTGATCAGATGGAGATGCACAAAGTAACATTGTTTATAAACATTGATCAGAAGGTGGGGGGGGGGGGGGATACAAAGTAATAGTTTATAAATATTGATCAGATGGAGAGATACAATGTCTGATCAATGTTTATAAACAATGTTACGTTGTATCTCTCCATCTCCTGTCTGATCAATGTTTATAAACTTTTTACAGGGAAAACACGTGTAGAGAACACATGGCATGTACATAGAATCTTCTGGGTAGATGAAATGAACAGTGACGGGTCTCTTTTAGGGTTGTCCCGATACCGATACTAGTATCGGGACCGATACCAAGCATTTACCCGAGTACTTGTACTCGGACAAATGCTCCCGATGCTTCACCCGATACTTGTACTGTCAGCGGTGATCAGTGTGTGGGGAAGTTACAAACACCGATCACCGCTGTATAGATTTAAAAAAGTAATTTCTCTGCTTTTCTCTCCCCCCTTCAGCAGCTTTAAAATCACCGCTGACTGTCCCGTGTCCTCCTCCAGCCCCCCTCCGTTTTGCTGCAGTCTCTCCCTCCCTCCGTGTCCCCCACGCGTTTCCCTCTCCCTCCGTGCCCCCCCCCCCCGTGTTTCCCTCTCCCTCCGTGTCCCCCCCCCCCGCGTTTCCCTCTCCCTCCGTGTCCCCCCCCCGCGTTTCCCTCTCCCTCCGTGTCCCCCCCCCCCCCCCCGCGTTTCCCTCTCCCTCCGTGTCCCCCCCCCCCCGCATTTCCCTCTCCCTCCGTGTCCCCCCCCCTGCGTTTCCATCTCCCTCCGTGTCCCCCCCCTGCGTTTCCCTCTCCCTCCGTGTCCCCCCCCCTGCGTTTCCCTCTCCCTCCGTGTCCCCCCTGCGTTTCCCTCTCCCTCCGTGTCCCCCCCCCGCGTTTCCCTCTCCCTCCGTGTCCCCCCCCCCCGCGTTTCCCTCTCCCTCCGTGTCCCCCCCCGCGTTTCCCTCTCCCTCCGTGTCCCCCCCCCCGCGTTTCCCTCTCCCTCCGTGTCCCCCCCCCCCCGCGTTTCCCTCTCCCTCCGTGTCCCCCCCCCGCGTTTCCCTCTCCCTCCGTGTCCCCCCCCCTGCGTTTCCCTCTCCCTCCGTGTCCCCCCCCCCTGCGTTTCCCTCTCCCTCCGTGTCCCCCCCCCCTGCGTTTCCCTCTCCCTCCGTGTCCCCCCCCCCCCTGCGTTTCCCTCTCCCTCCGTGTCCCCCCCCCCCTGCGTTTCCCTCTCCCTCCGTGTCCCCCCCCTGCGTTTCCCTCTCCCTCCGTGTCCCCCCCCCGCGTTTCCCCCTCCCTCCGTGTCCCCCCCCCCGCGTTTCCCTCTCCCTCCGTGCCCCCCCCCCCCCGCGTTTCCCTCTCCCTCCGTGTCCCCTCCCCCGCGTTTCCCTCTCCCTCCGTGTCCCCCCCCCCCCGCGTTTCCCTCTCCCTCCGTGTCCCCCCCCCCGCGTTTCCCTCTCCCTCCGTGTCCCCCCCCCCGCGTTTCCCTCTCCCTCCGTGTCCCCCCCCCCCCGCGTTTCCCTCTCCCTCCGTGTCCCCCCCCCCGCGTTTCCCTCTCCCTCCGTGTGTGTCCCCCGCGTTTCCCTCTCCCTCCGGGTCCCCCCCCCCCGCTTTTCCCTCTCCCTCCGTGTATCTCTCCCTTTCCGTGCTCCTCCTCCACCCCCTGGAAATGTCAGGATGGAGAGCGGGGTAGGAGCTGGTAAATCCGGCTCTTTACTGCTCTGAATGGACAAAGTCAGTGATCACTGACTATCCATTCACATAACTGAATCATCATAAACTGCGATTACAATGTTTCAGTTTATGAATGGAGAAGCGGCTGTCTTCTGTCCTTTCATTTTCAGAGCAGCTGATGCTGCTGAGAAAGGAACTGGGGAACATGTGTCCCTTTCCTTGTCTCAAAGGGGAGATGTCAGAGGTCTGCTAAGACCCCTATCTCACCAAAGGCCCCCCCCAACAGGGCAGAAAAAAATAAAAAGAAAAAAAACCCACACTGACACGGTCCACCCCCCCCCCCCCCCCCTTAAAAAAGGGAAGCATTATAAATAAAAAATGTAAAAAAAAATTAAAAACAAATTGTTGAAGATAAAAAAAAAAAAAAAAAAAAAACTACTGACACATGTGCAGCTGTCACATGAGATTAAAAAAAAAGTATCGGTATTTGGTATCGACGAGTACTTGGAAAGAAGTATCGGTACTTGTACTCAGTCTCAAAAAAGTTGCATCGGGACAACCCTAGTCTCTTTAGTATCTTACAATACATTGTTGAACAAGACAGTAAAAAACGGACAGTTCCTTTATGAAAGGCCGTTATGCGCTTTGTGGTAGGAGGAGCTCCCTGGAGGCCGTACCTCAGTCTGAGTTCCGCTGTCATCAATGATGGAAATGATGGAATTGTCGATGTAACCCTGGAGGGTTCCCAGGATTCCCAGGTCGGTAAGGTCATGGCAGGACTCGTCCTCATCCAGGTCATTGCACTGAAAAAAAGAGACAATATGAGACAATGTTACACACACATAATACCGGAGACAGGAAGTGAGGGCAAAGCCAGACATTTTGTGGTGACAGGAAGTGATGGAAAATCCCTCCAAAGTGAAATATGCAGAGCGCAGCGTACATCACCATCTATGAGATCCCCAACAACGAACGTCTCTTATTTGTGAAATATACGATTGAAAAAAAAAAGAAAAAAAGAAAATCACACTTGTTGATCCTGCCAGCTAAAGACACCCTGTGCCTCTGCTGAACTCCTATTTATTGGTATTGATCCTTCTGTGGACATGATAATGAGGGGGAGGGG
The DNA here is from genome assembly GCF_905171775.1 of Rana temporaria. Classification (NCBI taxonomy): domain Eukaryota; kingdom Metazoa; phylum Chordata; class Amphibia; order Anura; family Ranidae; genus Rana; species Rana temporaria. The sequence goes on from NC_053496.1 coordinate 5,371,486, forward strand.
GTCCTGTTGGCCAAGCACTTCCTGTCCCAACAACATTACTCCTCTATACAGAACAGTGGGCAAGCGTTGGCATCAGAGAAGAGGAAGTGTGTTGCTGCCAGGATCACCAATCAAAAAGGGAAAAGCCTGAGAGAAAAAAATAAAAACACACAAGGAACGCAGCGCCATCACATCTGAAATATTATTGTGTGTATAGGAGCTTTAATGTGATCATCTAGCTTAGAGGCGCCCAACATGTGGCCGACTGGATCTTGTTGAGCGGCCCATCATGTCCAGAGCTGGGCTGCCACCTGGTGAGCACCTGTACCACCACCCACCTGACCATTGAGATGGGTGAGGGGGCATAAAAAAACTCCAGTGATCGCCAATTTGGGGACGAGGGGGTTCAAATGGCATTGCTTCAGAGTACAAGTGCAGTGGCCAACAATGACCTCCCAAAAAAGGGTCCTAGGCCTCACCATACTCACAGCCCCCCCCCCAAAGGGCCCTCCCAAAGGCGACAAACTGGGGGCCCTCCCAAAGGATCCTAAAGGCGGCAAACTGGGGGCCCTCCCAAAGGCAACAAACTGGGGGCCCTCCCAAAGGCGACAAACTGGGGGCCCTCCCAAAGGCGACAAACTGGGGGACCCCTCCCAAAGGCGACAAACTGGGGGCCCTCCCAAGGGAGACAAACTGGGGGCCCTCCCAAGGGAGACAAACTGGGGGCCCTCCCAAGGGAGACAAACTGGGGGCCCTCCCAAGGGAGACAAACTGGGGGCCCTCCCAAGGGAGACAAACTGGGGGCCCTCCCAAGGGAGACAAACTGGGGGCCCTCCCAAGGGAGACAAACTGGGGGCCCTCCCAAGGGAGACAAACTGGGGGCCCTCCCAAGGGAGACAAACTGGGGGCCCTCCCAAGGGAGACAAACTGGGGGCCCTCCCAAGGGAGACAAACTGGGGGCCCTCCCAAGGGAGACAAACTGGGGGCCCTCCCAAGGGAGACAAACTGGGGGCCCTCCCAAGGGAGACAAACTGGGGGCCCTCCCAAGGGAGACAAACTGGGGGCCCTCCCAAGGGAGACAAACTGGGGGCCAAATGGCATTGCTTCAGAGTACAAGTGCAGTGGCCAACAATGACCTCCCAAAAAAGGGTCCTAGGCCTCACCATACTCACAGCCCCCCCCCCAAAGGGCCCTCCCAAAGGCGACAAACTGGGGGCCCTCCCAAAGGATCCTAAAGGCGGCAAACTGGGGGCCCTCCCAAAGGCTCCTAAAGGCGACAAACTGGGGGCCCTCCCAAAGGATCCTAAAGGCGACAAACTGGGGGCCCTCCCAAGGGAGACAAACTGGGGGCCCTCCCAAGGGAGACAAACTGGGGGCCCTCCCAAGGGAGACAAACTGGGGGCCCTCCCAAGGGAGACAAACTGGGGGCCCTCCCAAGGGAGACAAACTGGGGGCCCTCCCAAGGGAGACAAACTGGGGGCCCTCCCAAGGGAGACAAACTGGGGGCCCTCCCAAGGGAGACAAACTGGGGGCCCTCCCAAGGGAGACAAACTGGGGGCCCTCCCAAGGGAGACAAACTGGGGGCCCTCCCAAGGGAGACAAACTGGGGGCCCTCCCAAGGGAGACAAACTGGGGGCCCTCCCAAGGGAGACAAACTGGGGGCCCTCCCAAGGGAGACAAACTGGGGGCCAAATGGCATTGCTTCAGAGTACAAGTGCAGTGGCCAACAATGACCTCCCAAAAAAGGGTCCTAGGCCTCACCATACTCACAGCCCCCCCCCCCAAAGGGCCCTCCCAAAGGCGACAAACTGGGGGCCCTCCCAAAGGATCCTAAAGGCGGCAAACTGGGGGCCCTCCCAAAGGATCCTAAAGGCGGCAAACTGGGGGCCCTCCCAAAGGCTCCTAAAGGCGACAAACTGGGGGCCCTCCCAAAGGCGACAAACTGGGGGCCCTCCCAAAGGATCCTAAAGGCGACAAACTGGGGGCCATCCTAAAGGCGACAAACTGGGGGCCATCCTAAAGGCGACAAACTGGGGGCCCTCCCAAGGGAGACAAACTGGGAGCCCTCCCAAGGGAGACAAACTGGGGGCCCTCCCAAGGGAGACAAACTGGGGGCCCTCCCAAGGGAGACAAACTGGGGGCCCTCCCAAGGGAGACAAACTGGGGGCCCTCCCAAGGGAGACAAACTGGGGGCCCTCCCAAGGGAGACAAACTGGGGGCCCTCCCAAGGGCGACAAACTGGGGGCCCTCCCAAGGGCGACAAACTGGGGGCCCTCCCAAGGGCGACAAACTGGGGGCCCTCCCAAAGGCTCCTAAAGGCGACAAACTGGGGGCCCTCCCAAAGGGAGGCACAATAATCTTTTTTTTTTACTGCAAAAATGTGCGTTTACTTTTCTAAAAAACAAACGTATCATTTGAAACCCTCCAGAAGGGTCCCAGGCCCACCCTCCAGAAGGGTCCCAGGCCCACCCTCCAGAAGGGTCCCAGGCCCACCCTCCAGAAGGGTCCCAGGCCCACCCTCCAGAAGGGTCCCAGGCCCACCCTCCAGAAGGGTCCCAGGCCCACCCTCCAAGCCCTCTTTCCTCCATGTTGACCGCCGCTGATCTACAGATTAGCCTGTCCCTCATAAAAAGGTGGATAAAATTGTCAGAGAACTCGCGGGGTCAGACTGAGCATGTGCAGAAAATTCAACAAAAATGGAAATAAAATAACGGCCACTAAAAAAAGATCCCCAAGTCCTTCCCTCGCTGCACCAAACATCCCGAGATCTCACATGTGCCGCTTCTTCACCTGAAAATTGATGCAACTTGTCCCTCGGTGGCTCGTCTTCTCCGCAGCCGGCGGACAGGAAAAACCCGTCAGACCGGGGAGGGGCAAACCCAAATCCTCAACGCCAAAATGTCTGCAACAACCCAAATCCCTTCAGATAATAAAATGGTTTGAGCGCAGCAATCCCATACAAGCCGAGATGTGCGATCTGCATGCGGAGGGCAGAGGGAGGATCCGATAGATCCCAGATCATTCCATTAAAGAGAACCCGTCACGGCCCGGGGCACCAAAACCACAAAACCTCCCACACAACTAAAAATGTAAATTGGAGTTACTCAAACTTGTCAGCATGCGTCTACATTTTCTTATCTCTTATCCTGAAAAAGATGAAAGATCCATGAAAGACATGGATAATAGAGTCGGAATAACCGCAGATCAAGGAGGCGTGCGTGTTTTTTTCTTTTTACAGAAAATGATATCCTAGTCACTACACAGGAACTGCACTCCGATTGGAAGAATTTTACCCCCCCCCCAACTCCCCAAAACCACTTCCGGACCGCCGCATGTACATATACATCAACGTACCTGTACGTCCCTGCCTAGACGTGGGTCGGGGGTCCGATCGGGACCCCCCCCCCCCCGGTACGTGAGGCGGTTCCAGTGGCTTCAGGAGCGATCCGGGACGAGGGCGCGGCTATTCGTTTCTAGCCGCCCCCTCGCGATCGCTCCCCGGAGCTGAAGAACGGGGAGAGCCGTATGTAAACACGGCTTCCCTGTGGCGGCTGCATCGATCGAGTGATCCCTTTTATAGGGAGACTCGATCGATGACGTCAGACCTACAGCCACACCCCCCTACAGTTGTAAACACACACTAGGTGAACCCTAACTCCTACAGCGCCCCCTGTGGTTAACTCCCAAACTGCAACTGTCATTTTCACAATAAACAATGCAATTTAAATGCATTTTTTGCTGTGAAAATGACAATGGTCCCAAAAATGTGTCAAAATTGTCCGAAGTGTCCGCCATAATGTCGCAGTCACGAAAAAAAACGCTGATCGCCGCCATTAGTAGTAAAAAAAAAAAAAAAACGCTATAAATTTTGCGCAAACCAATCGATAAACGCTTATTGCGATTTTTTTTACCAAAAAATAGGTAGAAGAATACGTATCGGCCTAAACTGAGGAAAAAATGTTATATATGTTTTTGGGGGATATTTATTATAGCAAAAAGTACAAAATATTGCATTTTTTTCTAAATTGTCGCTCTATTTTTGTTTATAGCGCAAAAAATAAAAAACCGCAGAGGTGATCAAATACCACCAAAAGAAAGCTCTATATGTGGGGGAAAAAAGGACACCAATTTTGTTTGGGAGCCACGTCGCACGACCGTGCAATTGTCTGTTAAAGCGACGCAGTGCCAATTGTAAAAACCCCTTGGGTCATTTAGCAGCATAGTGGTTAAGAATTATAATTCAAGGAAATGGAAGAGAACGCTGATGGAATCTGCAGTTCATGATAAATCTATTGTGCACTCCATTATTATCCATGATTTAGAGAGCCAGCAGTTTGTGCGGCGCTTTACAATATGAAGGGAGACCATCCAATTATAATAAACGAGGGTCCCACTCATAGGTTACACGATTCATTGTCTCCTCAGCGAAACAAAAAAACTATCCAAATGACTCAGAGGAAATGATTAATTGCCACAAAATTTTACTTTTCTCATTCTTCTAAAAAAATACAGCGGCAGAAAGGCAACGGCGACGCAGAAAGGCAACGGCGACGCAGAAAGGCAAAGCTCCTCCACCCATTATTAAAGGCCAGCGACGGTGAACCTTGGCACCCCAGATGTTCTGGAACTACGATCTAGATTCACTTTTTCCAGCGTATAGTTTTGCCGGCGTAGCGCATCTTATATGCGCTACGCCAACGTAATATACGTCGCCCAGACCTTTATAGGCGAGGACAAGGTTTGTTGGGGGGGTGGTGGGCGTGTGGGGGTGTAAGCGAGGACAAGGTTGGGGGGTGCAAGCAAGGACAAGGTTTGGGGGTGGGGGGGGGGGAGTGTGGGGTGCAAGCGAGGACAAGGTTTGGGGGGGGGGGGGGGGGGGAGTCTGGGGTGCAAGCGAGGACAAGGTTTGGGGGGGGGGGGGGGGAGTGTGGAGTGCAAGCGAGGACAAGGTTTGGGGGGGGGGGAGTGTGGGGTGCAAGCGAGGACAAGGTTTGGGGGGGGGGGGAGTGTGGGGTGCAAGCGAGGACAAGGTTTGGGGGGGGAGTGTGGGGTGCAAGCGAGGACAAGGTTTGGGGGGGGGAGTGTGGGGTGCAAGCGAGGACAAGGTTTGGGGGGAGTGTGGGGTGCAAGCGAGGACAAGGTTTGGGGGGGTGGGGTGCAAGCGAGGACAAGGTTTGGGGGGTGGGGTGCAAGCGAGGACAAGGTTTGGGGGGAGTGTGGGGTGCAAGCGAGGACAAGGTTTGGGGGGAGTGTGGGGTGCAAGCGAGGACAAGGTTTGGGGGGAGTGTGGGGTGCAAGCGAGGACAAGGTTTGGGGGGAGTGTGGGGTGCAAGCGAGGACAAGGTTTGGGGGGTGGGGTGCAAGCGAGGACAAGGTTGGGGGGGTGGGGTGCAAGTGAGGACAAGGTTTGGGGGGAGTGTGGGGTGCAAGCGAGGACAAGGTTTGGGGGGGTGGGGTGCAAGTGAGGACAAGGTTTGGGGGGGTGGGGTGCAAGCGAGGACAAGGTTGGGGGGGGTGGGGTGCAAGTGAGGACAAGGTTTGGGGGGAGTGTGGTGCAAGCGAGGACAAGGTTTGGGGGGAGTGTGGTGCAAGCGAGGACAAGGTTTGGGGGGGTGGGGTGCAAGTGAGGACAAGGTTTGGGGGGAGTGTGGTGCAAGCGAGGACAAGGTTTGGGGGGAGTGTGGTGCAAGCGAGGACAAGGTTTGGGGGGGTGGGGTGCAAGTGAGGACAAGGTTTGGGGGGAGTGTGGTGCAAGCGAGGACAAGGTTTGGGGGGGTGGGGTGCAAGTGAGGACAAGGTTTGGGGGGGAGTGTGGTGCAAGCGAGGACAAGGTTTGGGGGGGTGGGGTGCAAGTGAGGACAAGGTTTGGGGGGGAGTGTGGTGCAAGCGAGGACAAGGTTTGGGGGGAGTGTGGTGCAAGCGAGGACAAGGTTTGGGGGGGTGGGGTGCAAGTGAGGACAAGGTTTGGGGGGAGTGTGGTGCAAGCGAGGACAAGCTCCTCATACTGTGGATCATCTGGAGCCTGGGACAAGCCGATGCATCTGATCCTGCTCCTTCCTCCTGGTCAACTGGGGCAGAAACTCAGTGGGGGGGGGGCTGGATGTAGAGTGGGCGGTGAGTCAAATTCTGCTTCCCAGCGATCTAATCCTGAATAATAATAATAATAATGCCACCTCTATAAAACTGAGTACAGGATACAGATGTACATTGTATTTCCTGGGATCTCTCCGAAGGGCCACAATGTAACATTTATTTCTTTGCACAGTCTTGGGACGGGGTCCTCAGTAAATGTTTTTTTGGCCGATTTAAAAGTTCATGGGACTTGGAGGTCCACCGAGGTTGCCCACTCTTGTATAACATGAAGAATCCGGGTCTCCTCCATGGACAGTTTCTTCGGGTTCAGGTCAAGAACTGAAAGTGGAAATGCAGAGAAGCTGCACATTGTTTGGCCAGCACACAGACGGGGGGGGGGGGGGGTTATTACAATTACAATGACATCTTGCCCCTGTATCTGGTCATTGGAGAACGCCCTCTATGTGCATGTGAAGGGAACACAGCTGGGCTGCTCACAACCTTCCATCCCCCCTGAGGGCTGCCGGTGACAAGAGTTTGCAAAACCTGTTTTGGGCACATTCCATTCACTATATCAGAGCTGATAGGTGACATCATGGTGGGGGCAGCTTGTTGGTCAGTGATCTCTATCCCCCCCCCCCCCCGCCCCCGTCTAATCTTATCAATGTGTCCACTTCTAATCTGACCTCAAGAACACAAACGAAACTACCGGGGGTTCCATAGAGCCACAGGGTTCATCAGGAAGTTGCCAGGAGGCTCCTTGAGGAGCGAGCATTTGCAAATGGACCTCCGGCTTGGTTGCGCCTCAACAGTTCTGGAGTCACCGGACAGCAACAGTGAGGTCTCTTCCCACTAAGAAGTAACCAATGACATCACAAGACCTTTTAGCTGTCCCAGTGACCACAATGTGAGGCCCTCCTCTCCGGACCGGTCACCAACGCAAGGAGGACCTCCTCTCCGGGTCACCAACGCAAGGAGGCCCCCCTCTCCGGACCGGTCACCAACGCAAGGAGGCCCCCCTCTCCGGACCGGTCACCAACGCAAGGAGGCCCCCCTCTCCGGACCGGTCACCAACGCTAGGAGGCCCCCCTCTCCGGACCGGTCACCAACGCAAGGAGGCCCCCCTCTCCGGACCGGTCACCAACGCAAGGAGGCCCCCCTCTCCGGACCGGTCACCAACGCAAGGAGGCCCCCCTCTCCGGACCGGTCACCAACGCAAGGAGGCCCCCCTCTCCGGACCAACAACGCAAGGAGGCCCCCCTCTCCGGACCAACAACGCAAGGAGGCCCTCCTCTCCGGCCGGTCGCCAACGCAAGGTGGCCCTCCTCTCCGGACCGGTCGCCAACGCAAGGTGGCCCTCCTCTCCGGACCGGTCGCCAACGCAAGGTGGCCCTCCTCTCCGGACCGGTCGCCAACGCAAGGTGGCCCTCCTCTCCGGACCGGTCGCCAACGCAAGGTGGCCCTCCTCTCCGGACCGGTCGCCAACGCAAGGAGGCCCTCCTCTCCGGACCGGTCGCCAACGCAAGGAGGCCCTCCTCTCCGGACCAACAACGCAAGGAGGCCCTCCTCTCCGGACCAACAAACCATTTTTCATTCCTCGATCCATCTTTGTGTCAATTCTAGGTACAAATTAGGGATCATTATACGGTAATAGTTTTAGAGGTTCTACAGAGGTGAAAAGGTTGTCTAAGGTTGGGTAGGGAACATCTAAGGTCGTTCAGTTAATACAATGTCGAAACATTTCGATATCAGTCCCACACATCAGGTGATCATTTTATTATTATGCACCAGGTGATACCGTGTATGATTTATATAAAATGTGGCGGGTAACACCTCGTAATCAATTTATAATGCTCCGGATGACACCTTATAATCATTAAAGCCTTCAACCAATGAGCTGTGGTCATTCACGATGTGTGTACAGCACTCAGGGAGGAGAGGGGGGAAGGGAGACGGCAGCTCACCGGTCACCATGTGCTCAGTTCTCACCCTTGGACAGTGCTGAGCGGGGCCGCTCCCCGTCCTGTGTACTGGAGGAGAAGTGGATAGATCAGCAGTCCTGGACGGGAGTGGAGCTCACATTACACACGTGGTGATCCCTCGCTCACTCGCTCCTCCCTAAACACGACCAGACAGGAAACCAAACATATGGAACGAGCCAACACTGCTCTGCACTTCATAAACACGGCAAATACCCAACATCCCCCATCGGAGACAGGGAGCTCCTACAGTACAACTTCCAATACAGACGGTCCCCCACCCCGGAAACTGCGATCTTCTACAGTATGACGTCCAACACGCAACATCTCCCACTGGAGACTCATCTACAGTACAATGTCCAACATACATCCCCCAAAGACTGCGATCTTCTACAATACAACTTCCAATATACGTTCCCCACCAGAGACTGCGATCTTCTACAGTATGACGTCCAATATACGTTCCCCACCAGAGACTGCCATCTTCTACAGTACACCATCCAATATACGTTCCCCACTAGAGACCGAGATGTTCTACAGTACACCGTCCAATATACGTTCCCCACTAGAGACCGAGATGTTCTACAGTACAACGTCCAATATACGTTCCCCACTACAGACCGAGATGTTCTACAGTACAACGTCCAATATACGTTCCCCACTAGAGACCGAGATGTTCTACAGTACACCGTCCAATATACGTTCCCCACCAGAGACTGCAATCTTCTACAGTACACCGTCCAATATACGTTCCCTACCAGAGACTGCGATCTTCTACAGTATGATGTCCAACACGCAACATCTCCCACTGGAGACTCATCTACAGTACAACGTCCAACATACATCCCCCAAAGACTGCGATCTTCTACAGTACACCGTCCAATATACGTTCCCACCAGAGACTGCGATCTTCTACAGTACACCGTCCAATATACGTTCCCCACTAGAGACTACGATCTTCTACAGTACACCGTCCAATATACATTCCCCACCAGAGACTGCGATCTTCTACAGTACAACGTCCAATATACGTTCCCCACCAGAGACTGCGATCTTCTACAGTACACCGTCCAATATACGTTCCCCACTAGAGACTGCGATCTTCTACAGTACACCATCCAATATACGTTCCCCACCAGAGACTGCGATCTTCTACAGTACAACGTCCAATATACGTTCCCCACCAGAGACTACGATCTTCTACAGTACACCGTCCAATATATGTTCCCCACCAGAGACTGCGATCTTCTACAGTATGACGTCCAACACACAACATCTCCCACTGGAGACTCATCTATAGTATGATGTCCAACATACATCCCCCAAAGACTGCCATCTTCTACAGTACACCGTCCAATATACGTTCCCCACCAGAGACTGCGATCTTCTACAGTACACCGTCCAATATACGTTCCCCACCAGATACTGCGATCTTCTACAGTACACCGGCCAATATACATTCCCACCAAAGACTGCGATCTTCTACAGTACACCATCCAATATACATTCCCCACCAGAGACTGCGATCTTCTACAATACACCGTCCAATATACGTTCCCCACCAGAGACTGCGATCTTCTACAGTACACCGTCCAATATACGTTCCCCACTAGAGACCGAGATGTTCTACAGTACACCGTCCAATATACGTTCCCCACCAGATACTGCGATCTTCTACAGTACACCGGCCAATATACATTCCCACCAAAGACTGCGATCTTCTACAGTACACCATCCAATATACATTCCCCACCAGAGACTGCGATCTTCTACAATACACCGTCCAATATACGTTCCCCACCAGAGACTGCGATCTTCTACAGTACACCGTCCAATATACGTTCCCCACTAGAGACCGAGATGTTCTACAGTACACCGTCCAATATACGTTCCCCACCAGAGACTGCGATCTTCTACAGTACACCGTCCAATATACGTTCCCCACTAGAGACCGAGATGTTCTACAGTACACCGTCCAATATACGTTCCCCACCAGAGACTACGGTCTTCTACAATACAACTTCCAATATACATTCCCCACCAGACACTGCGATCTTCTACAGTACGACATCCAATATAAAGTTCCCCATGGGCGACTGCGATCTTCTACAATAGACAACATCTCCCCACTGGAGACTGAGATCTTCTACAGTATGACGCCCAACATACGTCGCCAACCAGAGACAACGATCTTCTGCAGTACAACTTCCAACATACGCCCCCCACCAAAGACTGCGATCAGCTACAATATGACATCCAATACACAACGTCTCCCACTGGAGACTGATCTACAGTACAACATACCTCCCCCACCAGACACTGTGATCTCCTACAATAAATGTCCAATGCAAGTTCCCCACCAGAGACAACGATCTGCTACAATAAATGTCCACTAGACATCTTCCGCCAGACACTGCGATCTTCTACAATACAGTGCCCGATCTAAGTCTCCCACTAGAGACCGAGATCTTCTACAGTATGACGCCCAACATCCTGCGATCTTCTACCAGGGGTTGACAAATTTGCTTGGAATCTAGGAGCCAGCTAAAAAAGTTAGGAGCCAGAAAACGCGCCCCGTCGCGACGAGCTTGCGCGCAGAAGCAAAACACATACGTGAGCAGCGACCGCATATGTAAACGGTGTTCAAACCACACATGTAAGGTATCACCGCGATTGGTAGAGCGAGAGCAATAATTCTAGCCCTAGACCTCCTCTGTAACTCAAAACATGCAACCTGTAGAGTTTTTTAAAGTCGCCTATGGAGATTTTAAAGGGTAAAAGTTTGACGCCATTCCACGAGCGGACGTAATTTTGAAGCGTGACATGTTGGGTATCAATTTACTCAGCGTAACATTATCTTTCATACTATTAAAAAAAATGGGGATAATTTTACTGTTGTCTTATTTTTTTATTAAAAAAAGTGTAATTTTTTCCCCAAAAAAGTGCGCTTGCAAGACCGCTGCGCAAATACGGCATGACAGAAAGTATTGCAACGATCGCCATTTTATTCTCTAGGGTGTTAGGATAAAAAATATATATAATGTTTGGGGGTTCTAATTAGAGGGAAGAAGATGGCAGTGAAAATAGTGAAAAATTACATTAGAATTGCTGTTTAACTTGTAATACCAACGGCCACCACCAGATGGCGCCAGCTTACACATCTGGTGGTAATAACTTGTAATACCAACGGCTCACCACCAGATGGTGCCAGCTCACAAAAAAAAAAAAAAAAAAAAAAAAATTTTTTTCCCCCCCCTTCCAAGCCAAGTCGCCAGGACCCTATTTCTAGTCGCCATGGCGACCTGGCGCCCGGGATTTGTCGACCCCTGTTCTACAATACAATGTCCGGCAGTCACAACACACAGAGATGAGCTCCAAACCCACCAATAAAATGGAATGGAAGTATTAATGAATATAAAAGTGATCTGTGCTATACAGATAGGAGATCAGACAATGAAGTATTTGGAGCGCCTTTTGAGGCTGGGTTCACACTACTACACTACTTTCATCCTACTTTGCTCTGTGTTCAATGTTTCCCTATGAGAGCGTCTTGTAGCGTCCTACACAAGGACTTTGAAAATGCTCCCTGTACTACTTTTGGTCCTACATTGATCCTACTTCAGGCCCATTGAATATCATTGAAGTCGGACCAAAGTAGTATCCTGTTCATGAAAGTAGGATGGATGTAGGACCAATGTAGCAGAGCAAAGTAGGATGAAAGTAGTGTAGTAGTGTGAACCACCGCCTGAACCGACATCTGACAGATCGGCACAGACTCTTCAATGTCCGAGACTCAGCCACAGACCAGGGGAGGAGAATATAGAAAGGAGAGGAAAAAAAAAAAAAGGAGGAAAGAGGAGAAGGAGAGAGAAAAGAACGAATGTCATTGTCACACCAAAACAGTGGTGAAATTGTATGCAACGTTTGTACAATAAAACGCTCCACAAAAATGCACAGCAACTCCCCCCAACAATTCAAGTCAGAAGAAAGATTGCTTTGCCAAAAAAAACAAAACAAACACTATGCAGGGGAAAAAAAAAAAAAAAGTACTAACACAGCTGACCCCAGGATGTAGTAAAGAAATTTTATAACACCAGTCGGGTTTTTTTGCCAACTGTGTCCCCATTGGGGAGATCTCACTTCCTGTCCCAAAACAGGAAGCGAGAGGAAATTGTCACCAGAACTAGGGCACAGAAACGCAATACAAAACCTGACAGGGTTCACCTCAACTCCATCCAACGTTAAAGTTTTGCCTTTAGTTATACTAGAATATATACCAAGGAACAATCGTCCTTCCAATGAAAGAGCAGATCCATGACAGTCACAACAACACTGCCGCCGCAACACCACCCAAACAACACCACCACCCAAACAACACCACCACCCAAACAACACCACCACCCAAACAACACCACCACCCAAACAACAACAACACCACCACCCAAACAACAACAACAACACCACCCAAACAACAACAACAACACCACCCAAACAACAACACCACCCAAACAACAACACCACCCAAACAACAACAACAACACCACCCAAACAACAACAACAACACCACCCAAACAACAACAACAACACCACCCAAACAACAACAACAACACCACCCAAACAACAACAACAACACTACCACCAAACAACAAACAACACCACCACTACCACCAAACAACAAACAACACCACCACTACCACCAAACAACACTGCCGCCGCAACAACACAAAACAACACCACCACACAGCACACAACAACACCAGCACACAACAACACCAGCACACAACAACACCAGCACACAACAACACCAGCACACAACAACACCAGCACACAACAACACCAGCACACAACAACACCAGCACACAACAACACCAGCACACAACAACACCAGCACACAACAACACCAGCACACACCAAACAACAACAACAGCACCACCACTACCACCAAACAACACCACCAAACAACACCACTACCACCAAACAACACCACCACCACTACCACCACCCAAAAACAACACCAAACAACAACAACACTACTGCCACCAAACAACACCACCACCACTACCAAACAACAACACCACCACTACCACCAAACACTTATAAAAGTGATAGTGGTGTAGTTGTTAGCACTTTCACCTAGAAGCAAAAAGGGTCGCTCGTTCAAATCCCGACCACGACACCATCTTCCTGTGTGGGTTTCCTCCCACACTCCCAAAGACATGCTGGTAGGTTTATTGGATCCTGTCCAAATTGGCCCGGTATATATCTGTGTGCACAACTGTGTCTCCCCAAGCGTGTGGAGATCCTACGGGGTAAATGACCGCACCAGCCAGGAAGACACTGGCTGCAAAAAGCACTTGGAGGAGCGATTCAGTTCGCATGGGTAGCGCTATACAAGTCATTCATTCATTATAAATATAAATCCTGAATAAAAAAAAAAAATGATGAGAACACAAATAATCCTCCTCCATGTCAGACAATACAATGTAACAATGTGTAGATATTATACACAGTGAGGGATCTCCCCTGTGATGTAATATTCAGAGCCGACACGGGTCACATACAAGTCAATGTCTCCACATTTCCAATATTCTGCATTCACGTGTCACAACCGGGGGGGGGGGGATACAAATCCCCATTATGACTTTATTTATATTTATTTAAAATCTGTTTTTTTTATCAAATTTATTTTAATAAAATGGTTTTGGAGTAAAAAAAAAAAAAAAAAAAATATCTGAAGATAGTTTGCCATTTAACTACTTCAGCCCCGGGCCGATATGCAGCTAAAGGACCGGGCCCCTTTTTGCGATTCGGCACTGCGTCGCTTTAACTGACAATTGTGCGGTCGTGCGACGTGGCTCCCAAACAAAATTGGCGTCCTTTTTTCCCCACAAATAGAGCTTTCTTTTGGTGGTATTTGATCACCTCTGCGGTTTTTATTTTTTGCTATAAACAGAAAGAGCAACGATTTTGAAAAAAAAAAAAAAAAAAAGCTATATTTTTTACTTTTTGCTATAATAAATATCCCCCCAAAAATATATATTAAAAAAAAAAATTCCCCTCGGTTTAGGTCGATACGTATTCTTCTACCTATTTTTGGTAAAAAAAAAAAAATAATAATAAAAAAAAAAAAACAATCGCAATAAGCGTTTATCGAATGGTTGGTGAAAAATGTATAGCGTCTACAAAATAGGGGATCGTTTTATGGCATTTTTATTAATATCAATTTTTTTTTACTAGAAATGGCGGCGATTACATCGGACACTTTTGACGCCATTTTGGGACCATTGTAATTTTTACAGCGATCAGTGCTATAAATATGCTCTGATTACTGTGTAAATGGCAGAGAAGAGGTTAACCAGTAGGTGGCGCTGTAGGGGTTCAGTGTGCCCTAAGGGAGTGATTCTTACTGTAGGGGGGCGTGGCTTGGCGTGTGATGTCACCGATTGTCGTTCCTATGACGGGGAACAGACGATCAGTGACACTCACTAGGAAGAACGGGGAAGGTTTGTTTACACTCACCTCTCCCCGTTCTTCCTCTGTGACCAGATCGCGGGACACCGGCGGAGATTGGGTCCGCTGTTCCCGGGGGGGGGGGGGGGGGACGACAGTCACGGAGAAGAGGACCGGGTCGCGAGCGTGTCAGCGTGCTTGCGACGCACGGCTAGGATCTTAAAAGAGGACGTACATGTACGCCCTTGTGCCCAGCCGTGCCATTTTGTCGACGTATATCGGCGTGCGGCGGTCCTCAAGCGGTTAAGATACATTAAATAATTTAGTATATTCGTCATGAAATGGAGCTCAGTTATGTAGCACGAGGCTGTATATTCTGCAGTATTTACATTTTTTGGTAAACTCATTCAATGAATCCAAGCTCTGCAAGCTGAGATAACATGCACTGCATTGATGCATTCACAACAACCATGAGATAAAAAACAAAAAGTTCAGGAATATTCCTTCATCCCATTGTTTTGCAAATCTATGTACACTACAAACTGTACGATTGCTTGAAGAGAAATTCATCGGCAGTAGTAGAAGAAGGGCAGAGGAGGAGCCAACAGAAGAAGAAGAAGGGCAGAGGAGGAGCCAACAGAAGAAGAAGAAGAAGAAGAAGGGCAGAGGAGGAGCCAACAGAAGAAGAAGAAGAAGAAGAAGAAGAAGAAGGGCAGAGGAGGAGCCAACAGAAGAAGAAGAAGAAGAAGAAGAAGGGCAGAGGAGGAGCCAACAGAAGAAGAAGAAGAAGAAGAAGAAGGGCAGAGGAGGAGCCAACAGAAGAAGAAGAAGAAGAAGAAGAAGGGCAGAGGAGGAGCCAACAGAAGAAGAAGAAGAAGAAGAAGAAGGGCAGAGGAGGAGCCAACAGAAGAAGAAGAAGAAGAAGAAGAAGGGCAGAGGAGGAGCCAACAGAAGAAGAAGAAGAAGAAGAAGAAGGGCAGAGGAGGAGCCAACAGAAGAAGAAGAAGAAGAAGAAGAAGAAGGGCAGAGGAGGAGCCAACAGAAGAAGAAGAAGAAGAAGAAGAAGGGCAGAGGAGGAGCCAACAGAAGAAGAAGAAGAAGAAGAAGAAGGGCAGAGGAGGAGCCAACAGAAGAAGAAGAAGAAGAAGGGCAGAGGAGGAGCCAACAGAAGAAGAAGAAGGGCAGAGGAGGAGCCAACAGAAGAAGAAGAAGGGCAGAGGAGGAGCCAACAGAAGAAGAAGAAGAAGAAGAAGGGCAGAGGAGGAGCCAACAGAAGAAGAAGAAGAAGAAGGGCAGAGGAGGAGCCAACAGAAGAAGAAGAAGAAGGGCAGAGGAGGAGCCAACAGAAGAAGAAGAAGAAGGGCAGAGGAGGAGCCAACAGAAGAAGAAGAAGAAGGGCAGAGGAGGAGCCAACAGAAGAAGAAGAAGAAGAAGAAGGGCAGAGGAGGAGCCAACAGAAGAAGAAGAAGAAGAAGGGCAGAGGAGGAGCCAACAGAAGAAGAAGAAGAAGAAGGGCAGAGGAGGAGCCAACAGAAGAAGAAGAAGAAGAAGGGCAGAGGAGGAGCCAACAGAAGAAGAAGAAGAAGAAGGGCAGAGGAGGAGCCAACAGAAGAAGAAGAAGAAGAAGGGCAGAGGAGGAGCCAACAGAAGAAGAAGAAGAAGAAGGGCAGAGGAGGAGCCAACAGAAGAAGAAGAAGAAGAAGGGCAGAGGAGGAGCCAACAGAAGAAGAAGAAGAAGAAGGGCAGAGGAGGAGCCAACAGAAGAAGAAGAAGAAGGGCAGAGGAGGAGCCAACAGAAGAAGAAGAAGAAGAAGGGCAGAGGAGGAGCCAACAGAAGAAGAAGAAGAAGAAGGGCAGAGGAGGAGCCAACAGAAGAAGAAGAAGAAGAAGGGCAGAGGAGGAGCCAACAGAAGAAGAAGAAGAAGGGCAGAGGAGGAGCCAACAGAAGAAGAAGAAGAAGGGCAGAGGAGGAGCCAACAGAAGAAGAAGAAGAAGGGCAGAGGAGGAGCCAACAGAAGAAGAAGAAGGGCAGAGGAGGAGCCAACAGAAGAAGAAGAAGGGCAGAGGAGGAGCCAACAGAAGAAGAAGAAGGGCAGAGGAGGAGCCAACAGAAGAAGAAGAAGGGCAGAGGAGGAGCCAACAGAAGAAGAAGAAGAAGGGCAGAGGAGGAGCCAACAGAAGAAGAAGAAGGGCAGAGGAGGAGCCAACAGAAGAAGAAGAAGGGCAGAGGAGGAGCCAACAGAAGAAGAAGGGCAGAGGAGGAGCCAACAGAAGAAGGGCAGAGGAGGAGCCAACAGAAGAAGGGCAGAGATGACAGCTCCTCTTTAAAAAAAAATGATTTAAATCGAATCCACCCCTGGTCACAAGAGCTGCCAGTTTCACCCATTTAGGAGATTTCCCTCCACTTCCTGTCCTGCAGACTGGACAGGAAGTGAGGGAATCCCTCTTAGTCAGCTGTCACGGAGGGCAGTGTCTCCACTGGAAGATTTCCCCACTATTCCTGTTTTGGTGACAACTCTCAGGTCGGGAGCATATCCCCCACACTTTCATCTCTGGTGACACGGGACAGAAGAGGAGGAGGGGGGGATGGGGCGACTCTCCCCAATAGGGACAGCAAGGTGTCTGCCCCCAGAAGAGGAAATCTCTCCGCAGGACGTTTGGAGAAATCTCCCCTCTTCTATACACACCGCAGGAGATGACATCACACATCCTGATCCCCTCCCCCGCACAGCAACAGACTGAATCTCTCCATAATACCGATAGATACTCTGATCTCTCAAGACGAGTGATTGGTGGATTTTTCAGCACAGTGGCATCATACTGTCAGATGGGAGGAGCTCTGCAGAAGGAATTCTGGAAACCCATTGGATGGACCCAGAACTCTTCATATATATATAATGTCAGGTCTACAGGGGTAGTGTGTAGGGATCGTGGGCATGGCGTGGGGGGGGGGGGATCAGTGGCAGGGCGTAGTGGCTTGGCGCGGGGGGGGGGATCAGTGGCAGGGCGTGGTGGCTGGGCACTGGGGGATTAGTGCCAGGGCGTGGGGGTTCAGTGGCAGGGCGTAGTGGCTGAGCAGGGGGGGGGAATCAGTGGCAGGGCGTAGTGGCTGGGCACTGGGGGATTAGTGCCAGGGTGTGGGGGTTCAGTGGCAGGGCGTAGTGGGGGAATCAGTGGCAGGGCGTGGGGGGTTCAGTGGCAGGGATCGAGGCGCAGGGGTTCAGTGGCAGGGCGCATTGCGTAAGGATCAGTGGCAGGGCACAAGGATCGGGGCACAGGGGTTCAGGGGCAGAGCGCAGGCATCAGTGGCAGGGCGTAGTGGCAGAGCACAGAGATCAGTGGCAGGGTGCGGACATTAGTGGCAGGCATCAGTGGCAGAGCACAGAGATCAGTGGCAGGGCGGAGGCATCAGTGGCAGGGCGGAGGCATCAGTGGCAGGGCGGAGGCATCAGTGGCAGGGCGGAGGCCATCAGTGGCAGGGCGGAGGCCATCAGTGGCAGGGCGCAGTGGCAGAGCACAGAGATTATTGGCAGGGTGCGGGCATTAGTGGCAGGGCGTAGTGGCAGAGCACAGATATCAGTGGCAGGGTGCAGCCATTAGTGGCAGGGTGCAGGTATTAGTGGCAGGGCACAGAGTTCAGTAGCAGGGTGCGGGCATCAGTGGCAGGGCGGAGGCATCAGTGAAATGGCGTAGTGGCAAAGCACAGAGATCAGTGGCAGGGTGCGGCCATCAGTGGCAGGGCGTAGTGGCAGAGCACAGAGATCAGTGGCAGGGTGCGGGCATTAGTGGTGGGGCGCAGGCAGCAGTGGCAGGGCGTAGTGGCAGAGCACAGTGGCAGGGTGCGGGCATTAGTGGTGGGGCGCAGGGCGTAGTGGCAGAGCACAGATCAGTGGCAGTGCGGGGGCATCAGTGGCAGAGCGCGGGCGGCAGGGCGCGGGCATCAGCGGCAGGGCACGGGCATCAGCGGCAGGGCGTAGTGGCAGGGCAGAGATCAGTGGCAGGGTGCGGCCATTAGTGGCAGAGCACAGAAATCAGTGGCAGGGCGCGGGCATCAGTGGCAGGGCGCGGGCATCAG
Source organism: Rana temporaria (assembly GCF_905171775.1). Taxonomy (NCBI): domain Eukaryota; kingdom Metazoa; phylum Chordata; class Amphibia; order Anura; family Ranidae; genus Rana; species Rana temporaria. The sequence continues at coordinate 5,390,041 of NC_053496.1, forward strand.
TGGCAGGGCGCGGGCATCAGTGGCAGGGCGCGGGCATCAGTGGCAGGGCGCGGGCATCAGTGGCAGGGCGCGGGCATCAGTGGCAGGGCGCGGGCATCAGTGGCAGGGCGCGGGCATCAGTGGCAGGGCGCGGGCATCAGTGGCAGGGCGCGGGCATCAGTGGCAGGGCGCGGGCATCAGTGGCAGGGCGCGGGCATTAGTGGCAGGGCGTAGTGGCAGAGCACAGAGATCAGTGGCAGGGTGCGGGCATTAGTAGCAGGGCGTAGTGGCAGAGCACAGAGATCAGTGGCAGGGTGCGGGCATTAGTGGCAGGGCGTAGTGGCAGAGCACAGAGATCAGTGGCAGGGTGCGGGCATTAGTGGCAAGGTGGAGGCATCAGTGGCAACATGCATTGTGTAGGGATCAGTGGCAGTGCGCAAAGATCAGTGGCGGGGATCGGTGGCAGGGCGCATTGCTTAGGGATCAGTGGCAGGGTGTATCGACGGGCGTGGGTTCAGTGGCTGGTTGCAGTATGTAGGGATCAGTGTTGCCAATACTGCTGTACAGTGTAGGGATCAGAGGAAGAATGTAGGGATCGGTGGCAGGATATGACCATGCTGTAGGGATGAGTTAGTATACAGGGTGTAGGGATCAGTGTTGCCCATGCTGTTGCACAGAGTATGGATCAGTGTCTGATGACCATGCTGTGCCCGGGGTGTAGGGATCAGTGGCAGGACACGGGGTGTAGGGATCAGTGTTGCCCATGCTGTTGCAGAGTAGGGATCAGCGTGTGATGACCATGCTGTAGTGACGAGTGTCAGGACACGGGGTGTAGGGATCAGTGGACGGGACCATGCTCTAGGGAGAAGTGTGCGCTCCACGTGCAGGAAGTCTCCGGTGGTGTCAGGCCCGCTCTCCGGTGGTGTCAGGCCCGCTCTCCGGTGGTGTCAGGCCCGCTCTCCGGTGTTTCCTCCATCCACGTGTCACCGGTTCTCGGCTCGCACAGCCTTCCTGAGGGCCCCCCGCTCCCTCCCTTCCCCCTCCCGGTGTCCCCCCCCGGTCGGTCCCGGTACCTGTAGCGGTCCTGAGGCGGTGAAGAGCTCCATCCCCCCGATAGTCAGGGTCTCCTCTCCCGCTCCCCACCGGGCCGCCATCTTTACCCCTTTAGATCCCAGGCTGAGCCGGCGTCCGGGAACACGTGGTGCCAGCCGCATGGGAGGGGGCGGGGGCTAAGAGCGCAGCGTCACCGGTAGCGAGGGGCGGGGCCTGTGGGGGAGGGGGGGCGTCGCCCAGAAGAAAGTTGTGCTGGCAGGGATTGAGCTCTATTACTACAGAGGGGCCACCAACACAATGACTGCACGTCATACACACTTCTACACACACGATTCTCAGATTACAATCCGATGTTTGTATTTAAAAGTCAGAATTATGTGTTTAAAAGTCAGAATTTTCCAGATTAAAGTCAGAATTATGGGCCAGATTCACGTAGAATAGCGGCGGCGTAATTTATCCTAGATAAGTTACACCGCCGCAATTTTTCATCGCAAGTGCCTGATTCACCAAGCACTTGCGATGAAAACTACGCCCGCGGCCTCCGGCGTAAGGCGGGCCAATTTAAATGGACGTGTGCCATTTAAATTAGGCGCGCGCCCGCGCCGGACCTACCGCGCATGCTCCGTTTCCGAACTCCCGCCGTGCTTTACGCGCCGTGACGTCATTTTTTTGAACGGCGACGCGCGTAGCGTACTTCCGTATTCCCGGACGTGTTACGCAAACGACGTTGATTTTTAAATTTCGACGCGGGAACGACGGCCATACTTTATACAGCAATTCGATTGCTGTGTAAAGTTAGGGCACCAAAAAAAAGTGTAACTTTGCGACGGGAAACTTGACTAGCGGCGACGTAGCGAACGTGAAAAACCGTCGTGGATCGCCGTAACTCCTAATTTGCATACCCGACGCTGGTTTACGACGCGAACACCCCCCAGCGGCGGCCGCGGTACTGCATCCTAAGATCCGACAGTGTAAAACAATTACACCTGTCGGATCTTAGGGATATCTATGCGTAACTGATTCTATGAACCAGTGGCATAGATAGAAACAGGGATACAACGGCGTATCTCCGCTGTGAATCTGGCCCAATGTGTTTATTCAGAATTCTAAAATATACAGTCAGAATTTGCCTTTAAAAGGCAGGATTCTAATAACTCAGAACAATAACTTTGAAAGTCAGGATTCTAAGTATAAAGATCAGAAATATGACACTGAAGTCAGAATCTTCTATTTGTAAATCAGGATTCCAAGACCAAAAAATACAGAATTCTGAAGTTAAAGTCAGCATTATGGGATTCAAATCAGAGTTCTGCATGTAAAAGTCAGAATTGCGGGATTAAAGTCAGACACTTGCATGTAAAAGTCAGAATTGCGGGGTTAAAGTCAGACACTTGCATGTAAAAGTCAGAATTGCGGTGTTAAAGTCAGACACTTGCATGTAAAAGTCAGAATTGCGGGATTAAAGTCAGACACTTGCATGTAAAAGTCAGAATTGCGGGATTAAAGTCAGACACTTGCATGTAAAAGTCAGAATTGCGGGGTTAAAGTCAGACACTTGCATGTAAAAGTCAGAATTGCGGTGTTAAAGTCAGACACTTGCATGTAAAAGTCAGAATTGCGGGATTAAAGTCAGACACTTGCATGTAAAAGTCAGAATTCTGGGTTTAAACCAAATACAGCTTTTTTTTTTTCTATGGATCCACCACCCCCACTGCTGCCTACCTGATCGCCCCAAAGCCAAATTCTGAATTTTGTATTTAAAGGTCAAGTATTCTAAAAGTCAAATTTCTGGAGTTAAAGTCAGCATTCTGCATGTAAAAGTCAGGATTCTGGGATTAAAGTCAGAAACTTGCATGTAAAAGTCAGGATTCTGGGATTGAAGTCAGAAACTTGCATGTAAAAGTCAGGATTCTGGGATTACAGTCAGAAACTTGCATGTAAAAGTCAGGATTCTGGGATTACAGTCAGAAACTTGCATGTAAAAGTCAGGATTCTGGGATTACAGTCAGAAACTTGCATGTAAAAGTCAGGATTCTGGGATTAAAGTCAGAATCTTGCATGTAAATGTCAGGATTCTGGGATTAAAGTCAGCTTTCTAATATTAAAGTAAAAATGTTGCAAGTTAAAAGTCAGGATTCTGGGATTAAAATTTAGAAACTTGCATGTAAAAGTCAGCATTCTGGGATTAAAGTCAGAATATTGCATGTAAAAGTCAGCATTCTGGGATTAAAGTCAGAAACTAGCATGTAAAAGTCAGCATTCTGGGACTAAAGTCAGAAACTAGCATGTAAAAGTCAGCATTCTGGGATCAAAGTCAGAATCTTGCATGTAAAAGTCAGCATTCTGGGATCAAAGTCAGAATCTTGCATGTAAAAGTCAGCATTCTGGGATCAAAGTCAGAATCTTGCATGTAAAAGTCAGCATTCTGGGATTGAAGTCAGAAACTTGCATGTAAAAGTCAGGATTCTGGGATTACAGTCAGAAACTTGCATGTAAAAGTCAGGATTCTGGGATTAAAGTCAGAATCTTGCATGTAAATGTCAGGATTCTGGGATTAAAGTCAGCTTTCTAATATTAAAGTAAAAATGTTGCAAGTTAAAAGTCAGGATTCTGGGATTAAAATTTAGAAACTTGCATGTAAAAGTCAGCATTCTGGGATTAAAGTCAGAATATTGCATGTAAAAGTCAGCATTCTGGGATTAAAGTCAGAAACTAGCATGTAAAAGTCAGCATTCTGGGACTAAAGTCAGAAACTAGCATGTAAAAGTCAGCATTCTGGGATCAAAGTCAGAATCTTGCATGTAAAAGTCAGCATTCTGGGATCAAAGTCAGAATCTTGCATGTAAAAGTCAGCATTCTGGGATTAAAGTCAGAAACTTGCATGATAAAAGTCAGCATTCTGGGATTAAAATCAGAAACTTGCATGTAAAAGTCAGGATTCTGGGATTAAAGTGAGAAACTTGCATGTAAAAGTCAGGATTCTGGGATTCAAGTCAGAAACTAGCATGTAAAAGTCAGGATTCTGGGATTAAAGTCAGAAACTTGCATGTTAAAAGTCAGGATTCTGGGATTAAAATCAGAAACTTGCATGTAAAAGTCAGCATTCTGGGATTAAAGTCAGAATATTGCATGTAAAAGTCAGCATTCTGGGATTAAAGTCAGAAACTAGCATGTAAAAGTCAGCATTCTGGTACTAAAGTCAGAAACTAGCATGTAAAAGTCAGCATTCTGGGATCAAAGTCAGAATCTTGCATGTAAAAGTCAGCATTCTGGGATCAAAGTCAGAATCTTGCATGTAAAAGTCAGCATTCTGGGATTAAAATCAGAAACTTGCATGTAAAAGTCAGGATTCTGGGATTAAAGTGAGAAACTTGCATGTAAAAGTCAGGATTCTGGGATTCAAGTCAGAAACTAGCATGTTAAAGTCAGGATTCTGGGATTAAAGTCAGAAACTTGCATGTAAAAGTCAGGATTCTGGGATTCAAGTCAGAAACTAGCATGTAAAAGTCAGCATTCTGGGATTAAAGTCAGAAACTTGCATGTAAAAGTCAGCATTCTGGGATTAAAGTCAGAAACTTGCATGTAAAAGTCAGGATTCTGGGATTAAAGTCAGAATCTTGCATGTAAAAGTCAGGATTCTGGGATTAAAGTCAGAATCTTGCATGTCCGTATTCATACGATCTGTTCCGCCAGACGGAAGAAAAATAGGGTTTTCTTCCGTCTGAAAAAGCGGAACTTTGCGGACGCGGATCGTTACGGACGTTAGCGGATGCATCATCCGCTAACGTCTGCAATCCCATAGGGATACATTACAAGTCCGTAAACAGACTTGTAATAAACGGTCCGTTCGTCCGCACGTGTGAAAGGACCCTAGGTGAAAACTCATAGGGCCAGATTCATATAGATTTACAACGAGCGTATCAGTAGATACGCCGTCGTAAGTCCGAATCCTCGCCGTCCCAACTTTAAGCGGTATGCTCAAACTGAGATTCGCTTAAATGTTGCTAAGATACGGCCGGCGTAAGTCTCCTACGCCGTCGTATCTTAACTGCCTATTTACGCTGGCCGCTAGGGGCGTGTACGCTGATTTACGCCTAGAATATTTAAATCAGCAAGATACGCCTATTCACGAACGTACGCTTGCCCGTCGCAGTAAAGATACGCCGTTTACGTAAGGCGTTTTCAGGCGTAAAGATAAACCACCAAAAACATGGCGCAGCCAATGTTAAGTATGGACGTCGGAAACCGCGAAAAAAATTTCACGTTTTACGTTGTTTGCGTAAGTCGTCCGTGAATGGGGCTGGGCGTAGGTTACGTTCACGTCAAAAGCATTGACTATTTACGATGTGATTTGGAGAATGCGCACTGGGATACGTTCACGGACGGCGCATGCGCCGTTCGTTAGAAACGTCATTTACGTGGGGTCACACTTAATTTACATAAAACACGCCCACAGCTTCAACATTTGAATTAGGCGGGCTTACGCCGGCCCTAATACGCAACGCCGCCGTAACTTTGGCCGCAAAATCTTTCTGAATACCATACTCGCCTCTCAAAGTTACAGCGGCGTAGCGTATTGGAGATACGCCCGCATAAAGGTATCTGAATCTAGCCCATAATGTGCAGAAAAGCGCAGCTCAATTGACATGGTGTGAATAAGCCCTAAAAGTCAGAATTTTTACATTAATATCTAAGAGCCCATTCACACCTAGGCGTATATACGCCTGAAGCGCGACGCTCGTGCCGCTGGAGGGGCGAATTTACATTGATGTCTATGAGATGGTTCACATCTCACGCCCAACGCCGAAACGCTGTACGCCTGCCGCCTGAAAACAAGTCCCGGACCCTTTTTTTCAGGCGGCTTTCGGCATAGACATCAATGTAAAATGTTTTGTGAAAAAAAAAAAAGTTTACAAATCGCGGCAAAATACGCCGCGTTATAGTGTGAATGCAGCCTTAGGCCCCGTACACACGACCGGATCTATCCGCTGGGATTGATCCGCGGATCAGTTCCAGCAGATAGATCCGGTCGTGAGTACGTCTGAGCGGACATTTCCCAGCGGATAAAAATCCAGCCGACGGATTCCCAGCGGATAAAAATTTCTTAGCATGCTAAGAAATCTATCCGCTGGAATCCAGTCCAGCGGACTGATCCGGTCGTCTGTACAGACTCACCGGATCAGTCCGTCCGCTCCCATCCATCGCATGCGTCGTAATGATTCGACACATGCGTGGAAGTATTTACCTTCCAGGGTCGCGCACGTCGCCGCGGCCACGTCACCGCGGATGTATTCCGCGGGGATTTTGATCTGATGGTGTGTACAGCCATCAGATCAAAATCCGCCAGAGGATTTATCCGCTGGAAACGGTCCGGCGGACCATTTCCAGCGGAAATCCTCTCGTGTGTACGAGGCCTAAGGCCGCGTACACACGAGAGGATCGATCCGCTGGAATTGATCCGCGGACCGGCTCCAGCGGATAGATCCCCTGGTGTGTACGATCCAGCGGATCTGTTTCCGCGGATTTTTGTCCCCGGGGATGGATTTCCAGCGGATCAAAATTTCTTGACATGCTAAGAAATCGATCCGCTGGAATCCATTCCAACGGATTGATCCGCTGGTCTGTACAGACTCACCGGATCAATCCGTCCGAATCCATCCCCCGCATGCGTCGTAATGATTCGACGCATGCGTGGAATTCCTTATATGACAGCGTCACACACGTCGCCGTGTCATCATCACGGCGACGGCGCGACACGTCACCGCGGACGGAATTCCGCGGGGATTTTGATCTCATGGATAGTACAACCAGGAGATCAAATCCGCCAAAGGATTTTTCCGCGGATAAATCCTCTCGTGTGTACCCGGCCTTAGAGTTCTGCTTTAATTCAAAATCAGAATTCTGTGAAAAAAAAAAAATATGAGATTAAAATCGTAAAGTTGTGTTTAAAAGATAGAATCATGTGGTTACATGTCAAAACTCTGAGTTTAAAAGTTTGAACTCACAGATGAAAACTCAGAATCCTGACTTTATTATCTAAGAATTCTGGCCTAATGAACCTTCCGATTTCTGTGACACACAGTCCTGAGTTTCAAAGTCAGTATTCTGCAATTCAAATTCAGAATTCTGAGATTTAAAGTCAGAATTTAGTATCATAATTTTGCTGTATTCCTAAATGAAAAAAACTTTGGGCCAGATCCTCAAAAAAGATATGACGGAGTAACTGCTGTTACTCCGTCGTATCCCTGGTCCTAACTATGGAACTGATCCACAGACTCAGTTTCCCATAGTTAGGACGAAGATCCGACATGTATAATTGAATTACACTGTCGGATCTTAAGGATGCAATTCTAGGCCGGCCGCTAGGTGGCGAGGCCATTGCGGCCGGCGTAGAATATGCAAATGACCAGTTACGGCGATCCACGAACGCTCCGACGGGCCCGTCGCTCTAAATCTACGTCGTTTACGTCGAGTTCCGCCGCGTAAAACTAGGGCTAAGCCCTAGTTGTCTTAAGCCATGTTAAGTATGGCCGTCGTTCCCGCGTCAAATTTTAAATTCTACGTCGTTTGCGTAAGACGTCCGTGAATGGCGCTGGACGCCATTTACGTTAACGTCTAAGCAAATGACGTTGGAGCGACGTCAGTTAGTGCAATGCACGTCGGGTAATTTACCCGACGGAGCATGCGCAGTACGTCCGGCGCGGGAGCGCGCCTAATTTAAATGGGACTCGCCCATTTGAATAGGAACGCCTTGCGCCGGACGGATTTAAGTTACAGCGCCGCAAAATTCCAGGTAAGTGCTTTGTGGATCGGCACCTAACTTGGGAATTTTGCGGCGGAGTAACTTAAATCCGAAAAGTTACGTTGCGCCGCGGCTTTGTGGATAACCCCCCATAATCTCAGAATTCTGACTTTTATATAAAAAATAAAATCTGAATTTAATCTCAGAGAATTCTGACTTTTATATAAAAAATAAAATCTGAATTTAATCTGAGAGAACTCTGACTTTTAAATGCCAGATTCTGACTTTAATCACAAAATTCTGTCTTTCAAATTCGAAAAAAATCAAACTTTATGTCAGAATTTTTACTTTTACAAGAAGGTCTTCAAAAAGTTTCTGCACTTTTATAATTTCGTTGTGAAAGGTGAGGGTAGGAGGAGTTTTGCTGATTGATGGTACAACGCTGGGAAAAAATGCATCGCAAAGGTAGGTGACTATGTAAAAAGGTTATGTCAAACACATTTGACCATGATCTCAGAATTCTGATCTTATAGCTCAGATTTCTGACTTTTTTAAATGCAAGATTCTGACATGATCACAGAATTCTGACTTTTAAACAAAAAAAAAAAGAAAAGAAAAATGACTTCAACCAGCAGAATTCTGACTTTTAAATGCAAGATTTTGACATGATCGTAAAAAAAATATCGTGAAAATATGTCTTTAAATAAAAAAAATATATGACTTCAGTTTGTGAATTCTGACTTTTAAATGCAAAATTCTGATATGATCACCGAATTTTGACTTTTAAATAAAAAAAAAGAAAAAAAAAGAAAAACTACTCTGGCCTGCTCATAAAAAATCTGGCCCGGGTTCAGAAAGCCCGGCGTAACTTTGTGCAGGCGTAGCGTATCTCAGATACCTCAGATACGCTACGCCGCCGTAACTTAGTGAGGCAGGTTCTGTATTCAGAAAGAACCTGCGCCCTTATTACGGCGGCGTAGCGTATGTGGTCCGGCGTAAGCCCGCGTAATACAAATTATCCAGGCAGTGGGTGTGTTGTATGTTAATGAATGGTGACCCCACGTAAATGACGTTTTTTACTAACGGCGCATGCGCCGTCCGTGGACGTATCCCAGTGCGCATGCTCCAAATTACGCCTTTTTTTGCGTCGTTTGCGTTCGGCTTTTTCCGGCGTATAGTTAAAGCTGCTGTTATGAGGCGTACTCAATGTTAAGTATGGCCGTCGTTCCCGCCTAGAAATTTGAAATTTTTACGTCGTTTGCGTAAGTCGTTCGCAAATAGGGATTTGCGTAGAATGGCGTCACCGTTGGAAGCATTGGCTTGTTCCGGGTTAATTTCGAGCATACGCACTGGGATACCCCCACAGACGGCGCATGCGCAGTTAAAAAAAATGTTGTTTACGTCGGGTCACAACGTATTTACATAAAACACGCCCCCATTACATCCACTTGAATTCCACGCCATTACGCCGGTAGGTAGTCCATCTATACAGGGCTGGTGTAAGGATTTTTGATACCCTAGGCGAAATGTAATTTTGCCGCCCCCTTTGACGCCACACCCTTTGCCCTGCCCATGTATACCCCACCTTTTTAACCACTTAAGGACCGCCTAACGCCGATATACGTTGGCAGAATGGCACGGCTGGGCACAATCACGTACCTGCACGTGATTGTATAATGCCCAGCCGTGGGTCGCGGGCGCGCGCCCGTGGCGCGCACCCGTGACCCGGTCCGAAGCTCCGTGACCGCTGCCGTGGATCCGATCGCCACTGAAGTCCCGCGATCGGTCCCCGGAGCTGAAGAACAGGGAGAGTTGTGTGTAAACACAGCTTCCCCGTTCTTCACTGTGGCGCTGTCATCGATCTTATATAGGGAATCACAATCGATGACATCACACCTACAGCCACACACCCCTACAGTTAGAAACACAAATGAGGTCACACTTAACCCCTTCAGCGCCTCCTTGTGGTTAACTCCCAAACTGCATTTCTCATTTTCACAGTAAACAATGCATTTTTTGCTGTGAAAATGACAATGGTCCCAAAAATGTGTCAAAATTGTTCGATGTGTCCGCCATAATGTCGCAGTCACGAAAAAAATTGCTGATCGCCGCCATTACTAGTAAAAAAAAATAAAAAAAATAAAAATGCAATAAAACTATCCCCTATTTTGTAAATGCTATAAATTTTGCGCAAACCAATCGATAAACGATTATTGCGATTTTTTTTTACCAAAAATAGGTAGAAGAATACGTATCGGCCTAAACTGAGGAAAAAAACACGTTTTTTTATATATTTTTGGGGGATATTTATTATAGCAAAAAGTAAAAAATATTGCATTTTTTTTCAAAATTGTCGCTCTATTTTTGTTTATAGAGCAAAAAATAAAAACCGCAGAGGTGATCAAATACCACCAAAAGAAAGCTCTATTTGTGGGGGAAAAAGGACGTCAATTTTGTTTGGGAGCCACGTCGCACGACCGCGCAATTGTCAGCTAAAGCGACGCAGTGCCGAATCTCAAAAAGGGGCCGGGTCCTTTAGCTGCATTTTGGTCCGGGTCTTAAGTGGTTAATGAAGAGCTTTCTTTTTGTGGCATTTGATCACCTCCGCGATTTGTATTTTTTGCGCAAAAAATAAAAATAGACCGAAAATTTCGACAAAAAAAACAAGTTTTTCTCATTCTGTTAATTTTTTTGTAAATAAGTAAGTTTTCTTCTTCAATGACGGACACTGATAAGGCGGCACCGATGGGCACTGATGAGGTGGCACCAATGAGGTGGCACTGATGAGGTGGCACTGATGATGGGCACTGATAGGCGGCACTGATGGGCACTGATAGGCAGCACAGATGGGCACTGATAGGTGGCACTGGTATGCGTCAATGATGGGCACATATAGGCAGCACTTATGGGTACTTATGGGTGGCACTGATGGGTACTTATGGGTGGCACTGATAGGTGGCACAGATGGGCATGGATTTTGATGGACTTGTGTCTTTTTTCAAGCCTCACCTACTGTGTAATTTATTTTTTCATTTTAAAAGTCAGAATTGTGTGATTATGTCAGAATCTTGCATTTTGGGGGGTAAAAGTCCGGCAGATGTACAAATTCCCGAAGAAGAGGAACAATGGAAGGAAAGTGACTGAGCACCTGTCCGGTATTTATTCCTGTCGATGAGCCATTTGCTGTGACGCCGGTCCGCACTCCCTGCTGTCAATCATCAGTTTCCTGGGCGGCACATAGGACGGGGTGGGTATAAACAGACATATCGGGGGGGGGGCGGCACATAGGACGGGGTGGGTATAAACAGACATATCGGGGGGGGGGCGGCACATAGGACGGGGGGGTTATAAACAGACATATCGGGGGGGGGAGGCGACACATAGGACGGGGTGGGTATAAACAGACATATCGGGGGGGGGAGGCGGCACATAGGACGGGGTGGGTTATAAACAGACATATCGGGGGGGCGGCACATAGGACGGGGGGGTTATAAACAGACATATCGGGGGGGGGGCACATAGGACAGGGTGGGTTATAAACAGACATATCAGGGGGGGGGGCACATAGGACAGGGTGGGTTATAAACAGACATATCAGGGGGGGGGGCGGCACATAGGACCGGGTGGGTTATAAACAGACATATCAGGGGGGGGGGGCGGCACATAGGACAGGGTGGGTTATAAACAGACATATCGGGGGGGGGGCAATTGGGCAAGGAGCACTTTTTTTATTATGGGAAGGATTAGTTGGCTTCTATATAAGTGATCTGCACAGAACAATGCAAAAACAAATGTTTACAATCCCATTCACACCGCAACGCCGCAGTGTTGCGCGTCGCAGACGTGCCACATTTTCCTGCAGGGCATCGGATGGCACTGCAGGTGGCCTCAGCAACATTGCACTGCGCTACGGTACCAAGACTTGAATGGAGTGTAAATTTGTACATTGTTAATAAAGTTTAAAAAAACTATGTAAACACCACAAAGCACTTTGACTCTAACTGGGTTAACATTCCCGGCGAGCTGGAAGGTCTGCCCGATCATGTGACCACTGTGATTGGCTGTCACAGTGGTCACATGATAGGGAGGCGGTCCTGCCAGCTCCAGTCTTCAACAGCGAAGGTCACTGTGCTGGAAATGGAAGCCTATGTGCGGCGCTCGGGCATTGGATACCACCATAGGCGTGCGCACAGGGTGTGCCAGGCAGGGCCGCCATCAGGGGGGGTACAGCCAGTGCACCTGTAAGGGGCCCAGAGGTCCCCAGGGGCCCGTATGGCAACCCCTTTTTTTTTGTAAGGGGCCCGGAGGTCCCCAGGGCCCCGATTGGCAACCCCCCTTTTTTAATTTATTTTTTATAAAAGAAAATGTTTAATTTTTATATATTTTTTTTAAAAACAATTTTTATAAAAGGGCCCAGAGGTCCCCAGGACCCCGGATGGAAACCCCCCCCCCTTTTTTTATATAAAAATCAATTTTTATATATATATATATATTTTTATTATTTTCTTTGGTTTTTATTAAAGGGCCCAGAGGTCCCCAGGGCAACCCCCCCCCACCACTTTTTTTTTAAAACATTTTTTTTTTATCAAAGGGCCCAGAGGTCCCCAGGGCCCTGGATGGCCATTCCCTTTTTGGTTTATACATTTTTATTTTTTTATTTTATTTTTCAATTTGTTAGTTTTATTTGTTAGTTTTAATAAAGGGCCCAGAGGTTTTTTTTTATTATATTTTTATTTTATTTATTTTTTTGTTTTTTTTTATTAAAGGGCCCAGAGATCCCCAGGGCCCTGGGTGGCCATTCCCTTTTTGGTTTATAAATTGTTATTTTTTTTTTTTTTTTATTTGTTAATTTTATTAAAGGGCCCAGAGGTTTTTATTTTTTTTATATATTTTTTTATTATTTTCTTTGGTTTTTATTAAAGGGCCCAGAGGTCCCCAGAGCCCTGGATGGCCACTCCCTTTTTGGTTTATACATTTCTATTTTTTTATTTTATTTTTTAATTTGTTAATTTTATTAAAGGGCCCAGAGGTTTTTTTTTTTATATTTTTTTTTTATTATTTTCTTTGTTTTTTTATTAAAGGGCCCAGAGGTCCCCAGGGCCCTGGGCGGCCACTCCCTTTTTGGTTTATAAATTGTTATTTTTTTATTATTTATTTTTAATTTTTTATTTGTTTTTTTTATTTTTTATCAAAGGGCCCAGAGGTTGGGGACCTCTGGGCCCTTTGATAAAAAAATTAAAAAAACAAATAAAAAATTTAAAAAAATTGGCCACCCCTTTTCTTTTATATATTATTTTATTATTTCCTTTTTTTTTTGTAAGGGGCCCAGAGGTTTTTTGTTGTTCGTCAGCACCCAAAGCCCCCCGACCTCAATTCCTGGGGCCCCCGCTTCCCAATTTGTGGCACCCCCCGCTTCTCAATCAGCGGCGGCACCTCCCCCACTTCACAATTTCAGACCACCCTTCTCTGCTCCAGGGGGCCCATGCCTGAAGTTGTGTAAGGGGCCACATAATTCCTGATGGCGGCACACCTTAATCACCCAGTGCAGTGCGGATTCCAGTCCATTTCTCTGCTATTTCACCAAATGCCCCTCAATGGGGCTCCCAACACATTGTAACAAAAAAAAAGAAAATATTTTTTGATTTTATTATTTTTTCTAAAAATAAAATGTTTCTGAAAAAAAATATTTAAATAAATTGTAAAAAAAATAACAAAATAACATAATAAAAACAAAAAACGACTGACACCAATCTCATCCCCACTATTGCGCACGCGTGTTTGAACTTTGGGGTGCGCACCCTAACGCAACAACACCTATGAATCCCGCCCTCTTTGCGGCGGCACAAATGCTTCACACCCGCGGCAGTTTTAAACTCGCATTAGGCCCCATTCACACTTTACATAGCGGCGACGTTTACGCTATTTCACGTGTCGCACATAGGGCAGCCCCGTTCACGTCGATGGGCGACCTGTCTGTCGCCCAATAGAAGTTCCTTCTCCTTTTTTTGGGGGGGCGACGAGCTTCACGCGATTTTTAACCACTTCAGCCCCCCGGAAGAATTTACCCCCCCCCCCTTCCTGACCAGAGCACTTTTTAGCGATTCGGCACTGTGATGCTTTAACTGACAATTGCGCTGTCGTGCGACGTGGCACCTAAACAAAATTAATGTGTTTTTTTTTCCTCACAAATAGAGCTTCTTTTTGTGGTATTTGATCACCTCTGCGGGGTTAATACCGTACTGCTAGCGGCCGAAATCCCGCGGCAAATCCGACGGTATAGCGCCACTATTTTTAGCAGGGCTATACCACCACCGCGGCTCCCGCCCCAGTGTGAAAGGGGCCTAAGGCAGCACTGATGAGCAATAGGTGGCAATGATGGGCGTCACTAATAGGCAGCACTGATGGGCACTGACAGACAGCACAGATGGGCACTGATAGGCGGCAATGATGGGCTCCCCAGGAATAGCCCCGGTGCCCCCGGAGGTCGCTCCTCTATTTCTCTCTGTGGCTCGGCTCCCGCTCCCCAGGAATAGCCCCGGTTCCCCCGGAGGTCGCTCCTCTATTTCTCTCTGTGGCTCGGCTCCCCCTCCCCAGGAATAGCCCCGGTGCCCCCGGAGGTCGCTCCTCTATTTCTCTCTGTGGCTCGGCTCCCGCTCCCCAGGAATAGCCCCGGTGCCCTCGGAGGTCGCTCCTCTATTTCTCTCTGTGGCTCGGCTCCCGCTCCCCAGGAATAGCCCCGGTGCCCCCGGAGGTCGCTCCTCTATTTCTCTCTGTGGCTCGGCTCCCACACCCCAGGAATAGCCCCGGTGCCCCCGGAGGTCTCTCCTCTATTTCTCTCTGTGGCTTGGCTCCCGCTCCCCAGGAATAGCCCCGGTGCCCCCGGAGGTCGCTCCTCTATTTCTCTCTGTGGCTTGGCTCCCGCTCCCCAGGAATAGCCCCGGTGCCTCCGGAGGTCGCTCCTCTATTTCTCTCTGTGGCTTGGCTCCCGCTCCCCAGGAATAGCCCCGGTGCCCCCTGAGGTCGCTCCTCTATTTCTCTCTGTGGCTCGGCTCCCGCTCCCCAGGAATGGCCCCGGTGCCCCTGGAGGTCGCTCCTCTATTTCTCTCTGTGGCTCGGCTCCCGCTTCCCAGAAATAGCCCCGGTGCCCCCGGAGGTCGCTCCTCTATTTCTCTCTGTGGCTCGGCTCCCGCTCCCCAGGAATAGCCCCGGTGCCCCCGGAGGTCGCTCCTCTATTTCTCTCTGTGGCTCAGCTCCCGCTCCCCAGGAATACCCCCGGTGCCCTCGGAGGTCGCTCCTCTATTTCTCTCTGTGGCTCGGCTCCCACACCCCAGGAATAGCCCCGGTGCCCTCGGAGGTCGCTCCTCTCTTTCTCTCTGTGGCTCGGCTCCCGCTCCCCAGGAATAGCCTCGGTGCCCCCGGAGGTCGCTCCTCTATTTCTCTCTGTGGCTCGGCTCCTGCTCCCCAGGAATAGCCCCGGTGCCCCCCGGAGGTCGCTCCTCCATTTCTCTCTGTGGCTCGGCTCCCGCTCCCCAGGAATATCCCCGGTGCCCCCGGAGGTCGCTCTTCTGCTTCTCTCTGTGGCTCGGCTCCCGCTCCCCAGGAATAGCCCCGGTGCCCCTGGAGGTCGCTCCTCTATTTCTCTCTGTGGCTCGGCTCCTGCTCCCCAGGAATAGCCCCGGTGCCCTCGGAGGTCGCTCCTCTATTTCTCTCTGTGGCTCGGCTCCCGCTCCCCAGAAATAGCCCCGGTGCCCCCAGAGGTCGCTCCTCTATTTCTCTCTGTGGCTCGGCTCCCGCTCCCCAGAAATAGCCCCGGTGCCCCCAGAGGTCGCTCCTCTATTTCTCTCTGTGGCTCGGCTCCCGCTCCCCAGAAATAGCCCCGGTGCCCCCAGAGGTCGCTCCTCTATTTCTCTCTGTGGCTCGGCTCCCGCTCCCTAGAAATAGCCCCGGTGCCCCCAGAGGTCGCTCCTCTATTTCTCTCTGTGGCTCGGCTCCCGCTCCCCAGGAATAGCCCCGGTGCCCCCGGAGGTCGCTCCTCTATTTCTCTCTGTGGCTCGGCTCCCGCTCCCCAGGAATGGCCCCGGTGCCCCTGGAGGTCGCTCCTCTATTTCTCTCTGTGGCTCGGCTCCTGCTCCCCAGGAATAGCCCCGGTGCCCCCGGAGGTCGCTCCTCTATTTCTCTCTGTGGCTCGGCTCCCCAGGAATAGCCCCGGTGCCCCCGGAGGTCGCTCCTCTATTTCTCTCTGTGGCTCGGCTCCCGCTCCCCAGGAATAGCCCCGGTTCCCCCGGAGGTCGCTCCTCTATTTCTCTCTGTGGCTCGGCTCCCCCTCCCCAGGAATAGCCCCGGTGCCCCCGGAGGTCGCTCCTCTATTTCTCTCTGTGGCTCGGCTCCCGCTCCCCAGGAATAGCCCCGGTGCCCTCGGAGGTCGCTCCTCTATTTCTCTCTGTGGCTCGGCTCCCGCTCCCCAGGAATAGCCCCGGTGCCCCCGGAGGTCGCTCCTCTATTTCTCTCTGTGGCTTGGCTCCCGCTCCCCAGGAATAGCCCCGGTGCCCCCGGAGGTCGCTCCTCTATTTCTCTCTGTGGCTTGGCTCCCGCTCCCCAGGAATAGCCCCGGTGCCCCCTGAGGTCGCTCCTCTATTTCTCTCTGTGGCTCGGCTCCCGCTCCCCAGGAATGGCCCCGGTGCCCCTGGAGGTCGCTCCTCTATTTCTCTCTGTGGCTCGGCTCCCGCTTCCCAGAAATAGCCCTGGTGCCCCCGGAGGTCGCTCCTCTATTTCTCTCTGTGGCTCAGCTCCCGCTCCCCAGGAATACCCCCGGTGCCCTCGGAGGTCGCTCCTCTCTTTCTCTCTGTGGCTCGGCTCCCGCTCCCCAGGAATAGCCTCGGTGCCCCCGGAGGTCGCTCCTCTATTTCTCTCTGTGGCTCGGCTCCCGCTCCCCAGGAATAGCCCCGGTGCCCCCGGAGGTCGCTCCTCCATTTCTCTCTGTGGCTCGGCTCCCGCTCCCCAGGAATAGCCCCGGTGCCCCCCGGAGGTCGCTCCTCCATTTCTCTCTGTGGCTCGGCTCCCGCTCCCCAGGAATATCCCCGGTGCCCCCGGAGGTCGCTCTTCTGCTTCTCTCTGTGGCTCGGCTCCCGCTCCCCAGGAATAGCCCCGGTGCCCCTGGAGGTCGCTCCTCTATTTCTCTCTGTGGCTCGGCTCCTGCTCCCCAGGAATAGCCCCGGTGCCCTCGGAGGTCGCTCCTCTATTTCTCTCTGTGGCTCGGCTCCCGCTCCCCAGAAATAGCCCCGGTGCCCCCAGAGGTCGCTCCTCTATTTCTCTCTGTGGCTCGGCTCCCGCTCCCCAGAAATAGCCCCGGTGCCCCCAGAGGTCGCTCCTCTATTTCTCTCTGTGGCTCGGCTCCCGCTCCCCAGAAATAGCCCCGGTGCCCCCAGAGGTCGCTCCTCTATTTCTCTCTGTGGCTCGGCTCCCGCTCCCTAGAAATAGCCCCGGTGCCCCCAGAGGTCGCTCCTCTATTTCTCTCTGTGGCTCGGCTCCCGCTCCCCAGGAATAGCCCCGGTGCCCCCGGAGGTCGCTCCTCTATTTCTCTCTGTGGCTCGGCTCCCGCTCCCCAGGAATGGCCCCGGTGCCCCTGGAGGTCGCTCCTCTATTTCTCTCTGTGGCTCGGCTCCTGCTCCCCAGGAATAGCCCCGGTGCCCCCGGAGGTCGCTCCTCTATTTCTCTCTGTGGCTCGGCTCCCGCTCCCCAGAAATAGCCCCGGTGCCCCCAGAGGTCGCTCCTCTATTTCTCTCTGTGGCTCGGCTCCCGCTCCCCAGGAATAGCCCCGGTGCCCCCGGAGGTCGCTCCTCTATTTCTCTCTGTGGCTCGGCTCCCGCTCCCCAGGAATAGCCCCGGTGCCCCCGGAGGTCACTCCTCTATTTCTCTCTGTGGCTCGGCTCCCGCTGTGCAGGAATAGCCCCGGTGCCCCCGGAGGTCGCTCCTCTATTTCTCTCTGTGGCTCGGCTCCCGCTCCCCAGGAATAGCCCCGGTGCCCCCGGAGGTCGCTCCTCTATTTCTCTCTGTGGCTCGGCTCCCGCTCCCCAGGTATAGCCCCGGTGCCCCCGGAGGTCGCTCCTCTATTTCTCTTTGTGGCTCGGCTCCCGCTCCCCAGGAATAGCCCCGGTGCCCCCGGAGGTCGCTCCTCTATTTCTCTCTGTGGCTCGGCTCCCGCTCCCCAGAAATAGCCCCGGTGCCCCCAGAGGTCGCTCCTCTATTTCTCTCTGTGGCTCGGCTCCCGCTCCCCAGGAATAGCCCCGGTGCCCCCGGAGGTCGCTCCTCTATTTCTCTCTGTGGCTCGGCTCCCGCTCCCCAGGAATAGCCCCGGTGCCCCCGGAGGTCACTCCTCTATTTCTCTCTGTGGCTCGGCTCCCGCTCCCCAGGAATAGCCCCGGGGGCCCCCGGAGGTCGCTCCTCTATTTCTCTCTGTGGCTCGGCTCCCGCTCCCCAGAAATAGCCCCGGTGCCCCCGGAGGTCGCTCCTCTATTTCTCTCTGTGGCTCAGCTCCCGCTCCCCAGGAATAGCCCCGGTGCCCCCGGAGGTCGCTCCTCTCTTTCTCTGTGTGGCTCGGCTCCCGCTCCCCAGGAATAGCCCCGGTGCCCCCGGAGGTCGCTCCTCTATTTCTCTCTGTGGCTCGGCTCCCGCTCCCCAGGAATAGCCCCGGTGCCCCCGGAGTTTGCTCCTCTATTTCTCTCTGTGGCTCGGCTCCCGCTCCCCAGGAATAGCCCCGGTGCCCCCGGAGTTTGCTCCTCTATTTCTCTCTGTGGCTCGGCTCCCGCTCCCCAGGAATAGCCCCGGTGCCCCCGGAGGTCGCTCCTCTATTTCTCTCTGTGGCTCGGCTCCCGCTCCCCAGGAATAGCCCCAGTGCCCCCGGAGGTCGCTCCTCTATTTCTCTCTGTGGCTCGGCTCCCGCTCCCCAGGAATAGCCCCGGTGCCCCCGGAGGTCGCTCCTCTATTTCTCTCTGTGGCTCGGCTCCCGCTCCCCAGGAATAGCCCCGGTGCCCTCGGAGGTCGCTCCTCTCTTTCTCTCTGTGGCTCGGCTCCCGCTCCCCAGGAATAGCCCCGGTGCCCCCGGAGGTCGCTCCTCTATTTCTCTCTGTGGCTCGGCTCCCGCTCCCTAGGAATGGCCCCGGTGCCCCCGGAGGTCGCTCCTCTATTTCTCTCTGTGGCTCGGCTCCCGCTCCCCAGGAATAGCCCCGGTGCCCCCGGAGGTCGCTCCTCTATTTCTCTCTGTGGCTCGGCTCCCGCTGCGCAGGAATAGCCCCGGTGCCCCTGGAGGTCGCTCCTCTATTTCTCTCTGTGGCTCGGCTCCCGCTCCCCAGGAATAGCCCCGGTGCCCCCGGAGGTCGCTCCTCTATTTCTCTCTGTGGCTCGGCTCCCGCTCCCCAGGAATAGCCCCGGTGCCCCCGGAGGTCGCTCCTCTATTTCTCTCTGTGGCTCGGCTCCCGCTCCCCAGGAATAGCCCCGGTGCCCCCGGAGGTCGCTCCTCTATTTCTCTCTGTGGCTCGGCTCCCGCTCCCCAGGAATAGCCCCGGTGCCCCCGGAGGTCGCTCCTCTATTTCTCTCTGTGGCTCGGCTCCCGCTCCCCAGGAATATCCCCGGTGCCCCCGGAGGTCGCTCCTCTATTTCTCTCCGTGGCTCGGCTCCCGCTCCCCAGGAATAGCCCCGGTGCCCTTGGAGGTCGCTCCTCTGTTTCTCTCTGTGGCTCGGCTCCCGCTCCCCAGGAATAGCCCCGATGCCCTCGGAGGTCGCTCCTCTATTTCTCTCTGTGGCTCGGCTCCCGCTCCCCAGGAATAGCCCCGGTGCCCCCAGAGGTCGCTCCTCTATTTCTCTCTGTGGCTCGGCTCCCGCTCCCCAGGAATAGCCCCGGTGCCCCTCGGAGGTCACTCCTCTGTTTCTCTCTGTGGCTCGGCTCCCACTCCCCAGGAATAGCCCCGGTGCCCCCGGAGGTCGCTCCTCTATTTCTCTCTGTGGCTCGGCTCCCGCTCCCCAGGAATAGCCCCGGTGCCCGGAGGTCGCTCCTCTATTTCTCTCTGTGGCTCGGCTCCCGCTCCCCAGGAATGGCCCCGGTGCCCCCGGAGGTCACTCCTCTATTTCTCTCAGTGGCTCGGCTCCAGCTCCCCAGGAATAGCCCTGGTGCCCCCGGAGGTCTCTCCTCTATTTCTCTCTGTGGCTCAGCTCCCGCTCCCCAGAAATACCCCCGGTGCCCTCGGAGGTCGCTCCTCTATTTCTCTCTGTGGCTCGGCTCCCACACCCCAGGAATAGCCCCGGTGCCCTCGGAGGTCGCTCCTCTCTTTCTCTCTGTGGCTCGGCTCCCGCTCCCCAGGAATAGCCTCGGTGCCCCCGGAGGTCGCTCCTCTATTTCTCTCTGTGGCTCGGCTCCCGCTCCCCAGGAATAGCCCCGGTGCCCCCGGAGGTCGCTCCTCCATTTCTCTCTGTGGCTCGGCTCCCGCTCCCCAGGAATAGCCCCGGTGCCCCCCGGAGGTCGCTCCTCCATTTCTCTCTGTGGCTCGGCTCCCGCTCTCCAGGAATATCCCCGGTGCCCCCGGAGGTCGCTCTTCTGCTTCTCTCTGTGGCTCGGCTCCCGCTCCCCAGGAATAGCCCCGGTGCCCCTGGAGGTCGCTCCTCTATTTCTCTCTGTGGCTCGGCTCCTGCTCCCCAGGTATAGCCCCGGTGCCCTCGGAGGTCGCTCCTCTATTTCTCTCTGTGGCTCGGCTCCCGCTCCCCAGAAATAGCCCCGGTGCCCCCAGAGGTCGCTCCTCTATTTCTCTCTGTGGCTCGGCTCCCGCTCCCCAGAAATAGCCCCGGTGCCCCCAGAGGTCGCTCCTCTATTTCTCTCTGTGGCTCGGCTCCCGCTCCCCAGAAATAGCCCCGGTGCCCCCAGAGGTCGCTCCTCTATTTCTCTCTGTGGCTCGGCTCCCGCTCCCTAGAAATAGCCCCGGTGCCCCCGGAGGTCGCTCCTCTATTTCTCTCTGTGGCTCGGCTCCCGCTCCCCAGGAATAGCCCCGGTGCCCCCAGAGGTCGCTCCTCTATTTCTCTCTGTGGCTCGGCTCCCGCTCCCCAGGAATAGCCCCGGTGCCCCCGGAGGTCGCTCCTCTATTTCTCTCTGTGGCTTCGGCTCCCGCTCCCCAGGAATAGCCCCGGTGCCCCCGGAGGTCGCTCCTCTATTTCTCTCTGTGGCTCGGCTCCTGCTCCCCAGGAATAGCCCCGGTGCCCCCGGAGGTCGCTCCTCTATTTCTCTCTATGGCTCGGCTCCCGCTCCCCAGGAAAAGCCCCGGTGCCCCCGGAGGTCGCTCCTCTATTTCTCTCTGTGGCTCGGCTCCCCAGGAATAGCCCCGGTTCCCCCGGAGGTCGCTCCTCTATTTCTCTCTGTGGCTCGGCTCCCCCTCCCCAGGAATAGCCCCGGTGCCCCCGGAGGTCGCTCCTCTGTTTCTCTCTGTGGCTCGGCTCCCGCTGCGCAGAGACACAACTATTTCCCGGATCGTGAATGTTCCAGCGGCGGCGGCGTCCTCGGAATTTTTTTTTATCCTGGCGGAGCGTCTGCCGCAGTGACCGTCCGGTGACGGGTATTTATAGATCGGTGTTTTCAGGAACAACGTCTCAAATGTTTTGCTGCGCAGCCAGAAGGAGGCGATTATGTTTCCAGTGCAGTCAGGGAGAGACACACTTTATATGTGTTTATTTTGCGCAGACATTGACCCCTCCCCCTCCCCATCCTCCATCAACAGGCTGATAACATTTAATAAAAGCTGTTTTTATTAAACACCTTATGTTATCCCCTGTGATGTCATCGCTGGGCCTCTGCGCTTCTCTATGCAATGCAGGCAGATGGTGGCTGGTGGGCGGGGCTTTCTGCCTCAGTACTTCCTTGTGGGAACAGTTTGAGGACGGCCCCTTCCTGTTCCATGACTGCCACAATATTGGAAGCATGAAATTGTCCAAAATGTCTTGGTATGCTGACGCCTTAAGAGTTCCCTTCACTGGAACTAGGGGGCCAACCCAACCCCTAAAAAACAACCCCCCCCCACACCATAACCCCCCCCCTCCACCAAATGATTTGGACCAGTGCACAAAGCCAAAGGTCCATAAAGACATGGATGAGCGAGTTTAGGGGGGAGGAACGTGACTGGCCTGCACAGAGTCCTGACCTCAACCCGATAGAACAGCTTTCGGATGAACTGGAGTGGAGACTGCCAGCCAGGCCTTCTCATCCAACATCAGTGCCTGACCTCACAAATTCTCTTCTGGAAGAACGGTCAAACATTCCCATAGACACCCTCCTAAACCTTGTGGACGGCCTTCCCAGAAGAGGTGACGCTGTTGTAGCAGCAAAGGGCGGAGCCAACTCAATATTGAACCCTACGGACTAAGACTGGGGAGGTCATTAAAGTTCATGTGTGTGTAATGGCCGGCGTCCCAATACTTTTGACAATATAGTGTATGTATGTATATTTGTATTGTTATTATTATATTTATTTTGTTATAGTTAGGGGGTAAGGGTTATCCCCTATCCCTGGTGTTTATGTATTTATAGTTATATTTGTATTATTATTGTTATTATTCGTTATTTATTTTGTTAGGGCTATCCCCTAACCCTGGTGTTTATTTATGTATTATTATTATTATTATCATTATTATTATTATTATTATTAGTTATTTATTTTGTTAGGGCTATCCCCTAACCCTGGTGTTTATTTATTTATTATCATTATTATTATTATAATTCATTGTGTAGTTTGTTAGGGTTATGCCCTAACCCTGGTGTTTATTTATTTATTATTATTATTATTATTATTATTATTTATATTATTAGTTATTTATTTTGTTAGGGTTACCCTCTAACTCTGGTGTTTATTTATTTATTTACAATTATTATTTGTATTATTATTGTTATTATTCGTTATTTATTTTGTTAGGGTTATCCCCTAACCCTGGTGTTTATTTATTCATTTATTATTATTATTGTTATTAGTTATTTATTTTGTTAGGGCTATCCCCTAACCCTGGTGTTTATTTATTTATTTATTATTATTATTATTATTATTATTATTATTATTATTTATATTTTTAGTTATTTATTTTGTTAGGGTTATCCCCTAACCCTGGTGTTTATGTATGTATTATTATTATCGTTATTATTATTATTATTAGTTATTTATTTTGTTATGGTTAGGGGTATGGGTTACCCTCTAACTCTGGTGATTATTAGTTTATAATTATTATTTGTATTATTATTGCTATTATTTGTTATTTATTTTATTAGGGTTATCCCCTAACCCTGGTGTTTATTCATTTATTATCATAATTATTATTATTATTCATTATGTAGTTTGTTAGGGTTATCCTCTAACCCTGGTGTTTGTTTATTTATTATTATTATTTATATTATTAGTTATTTATTTTGTTAGGGTTATCCTTTAACCCTGGTGTTTATTTATGTATTATTATTATTATCATTATTATTATTATTAGTTATTTATTTTGTTATGGTTAGGGGTAAGGGTTACCCTCTAACTCTGGTGTTTATTTATTTATAATTATTATTTGTATCATTATTATTATTATTATTCGTTATTTATTTTGTTATGGTAAGGTTTATGGGTTACACCCTAACCCTGGTGTTTTTTTATGTATTTATTATTGTTTTTATTAGTATTATTATTTATTTATTTATTTTAATCCCTAACTCCTAACAAAAATAAAAAAATAAATAGAAAATAAATAAATATGAAAAATAAATAAATACGAAAATAAATAAATAAATAAAATAAATAAATATGAAAATAAATAAATAAAATAAATACATAGAAAATAAATATGAAAATAAATAAATAAAATAAATAAATATGAAAATAAATAAATAAATAAATACATAAATATGAAAATAAATAAATAAATAAATAAATAGAAAATAAATAAATATGAAAATAAATAAATAAATAAAATAAATAAATATGAAAATAAATAAATAAAATAAATAAATAAATATGAAAATAAATAAAAAAAAAAAAAAATAAATAAATAAATAAATATGAAAATAAATAAATAAATAAAATAAATAAATATGAAAATAAATAAATAAAATAAATAAATAAATAAATATGAAAATAAATAAATAAATAAATAAAATAAATAAATATGAAAATAAATAAATAAATAAAATAAATAAATATACATAAACACCTGGAAGAAGAAGATGAGGCGAATAAAAAAGCTGAAAACAATAGAAACAAACAATGAAACAGATGATATTTTTCTCGATTGGCTGGTAAAACATAACGGCAAAGCTCAAAAAAAGCATAAAATACGTCGTACAAAATGCGCAAAAACGCACTACAAAACTATTGAAAAAACACCCAAAAATGCGTGGACGCTCGAGTAAGAACGCCGCCTTAGACGCATCTTTAAGATGGAAGGTGTTAAACGGTCACACGTGTCCCACGGTTCCTCTTTCGCGTGCACCACGAATGATTTACATGATCGTATCGCCTTTTACTTCCTTATTTTTTGTTTTTTTTTAGTAAGTTGTAGAAAGTCACAAGAATGGGGGGAGGTTTTTTCCAGCGGCGGCCACAGCTGTGGGTGGTGTGTATCGATAACATCATCTGCAGCGTCGTACAACCGCGCGGCAGCGTGTCTGTGTGATAGTGAGACTGGATGAACGGTGTTACTAGGGGCGCCGCCCCATAATCCATGCGTCCGCCCCCCTAATCTACATGCAGGGCGCCGGACGCATGCATTCCAATGGGGTTTTTTTTTTTTAGAAGCACATGATAAGAGCCCGAGGCTCTAATTGGCTACAAAAAAGGGTGGGCTTGGGGCGAAGAGCACTGCACCCCGAGGCTAGGGCGCCCGGACACTGGTGTTCCTACTCTCTGCAGCAAGCAACTAAGTCTCAGCATTGATGGCGCTGGTGAGGCTGCATTTGATGGGCTCTGGTGAGGCTGCATTTGATGGGCGCTGGTGAGGCTGCATTGATGGGCACTGGTGAGGCTGCTTGTGATGGGCACTGGTGAGGCTGCATTGATGGGCGCTGGTGAGGCTGCATTGATAGGTGCTGGTGAGGCTGCTTGTGATGGGCACTGGTGAGGCTGCATTGATGGGCGCTGGTGAGGCTGCATTGATAGGTGCTGGTGAGGCTGCTTGTGATGGGCACTGGTGAGGCTGCATTGATGGGCACTGGTGAGGCAGCATTTGATAGGCGCTGGTGAGGCTGCGTTTGATGGGCGCTGGTGAGGCTGCATTTGATGGGCGCTGGTGAGTCTGCTTGTGATGGGCGCTGGTGAGGCTGCATGTGATGGGCACTGGTGAGGCTGCATTTGATGGGCGCTGGTGAGTCTGCTTGTGATGGGCGCTGGTGAGGCTGCATTGATGAGCGCTGGTGAGGCTGCTTGTGATGGGCGCTGGAGAGGCTGCATTGATGGGCACTGGTGAGGCTGCATTGATGGGCGCTGGTGAGGCTGCATTGATGGGCACTGGTGAGGCTGCATTGATGGGCACTGGTGAGGCTGCATTGATGGGCACTGGTGAGGCTGCATTGATGGGTGCTGGTGAGGCTGCATTGATGGGCACTGGTGAGGCTGCATTGATGGGCGCTGGTGAGGCTGCATTGATGGGCACTGGTGAGGCTGCATTGATGGGCACTGGTGAGGCTGCATTGATGGGTGCTGGTGAGGCTGCATTGATGGGCACTGGTGAGGCTGCATTGATGGGCGCTGGTGAGGCTGCATTTGATGTTGCCTATGGAGTCTGATTTTTTAAGTACCGTAGTCTGGCGCCATTCCGCGAGCGCAGGCAATTTTAAAGCCTGACATGTTAGGTATCTATTTACTCGGCGTCATGTCTTCTTTCACATTTATGCAAAAAATAAATAAAAAAAATGCTTTTATATTGTGTTTTATTCTTTTTTTAATTCATTAAATTGTATTTTTTTTATCCCCCCCCAAAAAAAAGAAAAATCGATGCGTGAATACTGTGCGACAATAGAAAATTTCAAATGGCCGCTATTTTATTCTCTAGGGTCTCTGCTAAAATATATATATATATATATAACGTTTGGGGGCTCTGAATATTATTCTCTGTAACTCCAAACTGGTAACCTGTAGAAAAAATTTAAAGCGTCGCCAATGGTGGTTTTTTAAGTACCGTAGTCTGGCGCCATTCCACGAGCGCACGTAATTTTAAAGCCTGACATGTTAGGTATCTATTTACTCGGCGTCACGTCTTCTTTCACATTTTTTAAAAAAAATGGTTTTATATTGTGTTTTATTATTTTTTATTTTATTAAAGTGTATTTTTTTACCCCCTAAAAAAAATTTAAAATCGCTGCGTGAATTCCCGTGCGACGTAAACAATTTAAATGGCAGCTATTTTATTCTCTAGGGTCTCTGCTAAAAATATATATATTTAATGGGTTCTGAATAATATTCTAGCAAGAAAAAAAATGATTTTGACATATGAGCGTCAGAATTGGCCAGGTAAGGAAGGGGTTAAAAATGCTGTATTGCGGCTAAATGTACTACGCCACTGCCTATGTGAGCGCTATACCAGAATAACATGGTACTGGGAGGAGCTCTGTGTATTCTCTGTGTCTTCCTATGATTGTATACAATGTATCTGTGTCTTCCTATGGACGTACAATGTATCTGTGTCTTCCTATGGACGTACAATGTATCTGTGTCTTCCTATGGACGTACAATGTATCTGTGTCTTCCTATGGACGTACAATGTATCTCTGTGTCTTCCTATGGACGTACA
Organism: Rana temporaria; assembly: GCF_905171775.1. Lineage (NCBI taxonomy): Eukaryota > Metazoa > Chordata > Amphibia > Anura > Ranidae > Rana > Rana temporaria. The sequence goes on from NC_053496.1 coordinate 5,416,598, forward strand.
ATGTATCTCCGTGTCTTCCTATGGACGTACAATGTATCTCCGTGTCTTCCTATGGACGTACAATGTATCTGTGTCTTCCTATGGACGTACAATGTATCTGTGTCTTCCTATGGACGTACAATGTATCTGTGTCTTCCTATGGACGTACAATGTATCTCCGTGTCTTCCTATGGACGTACAATGTATCTCCGTGTCTTCCTATGGACGTACAATGTATCTGTGTCTTCCTATGGACATACAATGTATCTGTGTGTCTTCCTATGGACGTACAATGTATCTCCGTGTCTTCCTATGGACGTACAATGTATCTGTGTGTCTTCCTATGGACGTACAATGTATCTGTGTCTTCCTATGGACGTACAATGTATCTGTGTCTTCCTATGGACGTACAATGTATCTCTGTGTCTTCCTATGGACGTACAATGTATCTCTGTGTCTTCCTATGGACGTACAATGTATCTCTGTGTCTTCCTATGGACGTACAATGTATCTCCGTGTCTTCCTATGGACGTACAATGTATCTGTGTGTCTTCCTATGGACGTACAATGTATCTCTGTGTCTTCCTATGGACGTACAATGTATCTGTGTCTTCCTATGGACGTACAATGTATCTCTGTGTCTTCCTATGGACGTACAATGTATCTCTGTGTCTTCCTATGGACGTACAATGTATCTGTGTCTTCCTATGGACGTACAATGTATCTCTGTGTCTTCCTATGGACGTACAATGTATCTCTGTGTCTTCCTATGGACGTACAATGTTTCTCTGTGTCTTCCTATGGACATACAATGTATCTGTGTCTTCCTATGGACGTACAATGTATCTCTGTGTCTTCCTATGGACGTACAATGTATCTGTGTCTTCCTATGGACGTACAATGTATCTGTGTGTCTTCCTATGGACGTACAATGTATCTGTGTGTCTTCCTATGGACGTACAATGTATCTGTGTGTCTTCCTATGGACGTACAATGTATCTGTGTCTTCCTATGGACGTACAATGTATCTCTGTGTCTTCCTATGGACGTACAATGTATCTCTGTGTCTTCCTATGGACGTACAATGTATCTGTGTCTTCCTATGGACATACAATGTATCTCTGTGTCTTCCTATGGACGTACAATGTATCTCCGTGTCTTCCTATGGACGTACAATGTATCTGTGTGTCTTCCTATGGACGTACAATGTATCTGTGTCTTCCTATGGACGTACAATGTATCTGTGTCTTCCTATGGACGTACAATGTATCTCTGTGTCTTCCTATGGACGTACAATGTATCTCTGTGTCTTCCTATGGACGTACAATGTATCTCTGTGTCTTCCTATGGACGTACAATGTATCTCCGTGTCTTCCTATGGACGTACAATGTATCTGTGTGTCTTCCTATGGACGTACAATGTATCTCTGTGTCTTCCTATGGACGTACAATGTATCTGTGTCTTCCTATGGACGTACAATGTATCTCTGTGTCTTCCTATGGACGTACAATGTATCTCTGTGTCTTCCTATGGACGTACAATGTATCTGTGTCTTCCTATGGACGTACAATGTATCTCTGTGTCTTCCTATGGACGTACAATGTATCTCTGTGTCTTCCTATGGACGTACAATGTTTCTCTGTGTCTTCCTATGGACATACAATGTATCTGTGTCTTCCTATGGACGTACAATGTATCTCTGTGTCTTCCTATGGACGTACAATGTATCTGTGTCTTCCTATGGACGTACAATGTATCTGTGTGTCTTCCTATGGACGTACAATGTATCTGTGTGTCTTCCTATGGACGTACAATGTATCTGTGTGTCTTCCTATGGACGTACAATGTATCTGTGTCTTCCTATGGACGTACAATGTATCTCTGTGTCTTCCTATGGACGTACAATGTATCTCTGTGTCTTCCTATGGACGTACAATGTATCTGTGTCTTCCTATGGACGTACAATGTATCTCTGTGTCTTCCTATGGACGTACAATGTATCTCTGTGTCTTCCTATGGACGTACAATGTATCTCTGTGTCTTCCTATGGACGTACAATGTATCTCTGTGTCTTCCTATGGACGTACAATGTATCTGTGTCTTCCTATGGACGTACAATGTATCTGTGTCTTCCTATGGACGTACAATGTATCTGTGTCTTCCTATGGACGTACAATGTATCCGTGTCTTCCTATGGACGTACAATGTATCTGTGTCTTCCTATGGACGTACAATGTATCTGTGTCTTCCTATGGACGTACAATGTATCTGTGTCTTCCTATGGACGTACAATGTATCTGTGTCTTCCTATGGACGTACAATGTATCTGTGTCTTCCTATGGACGTACAATGTATCTGTGTCTTCCTATGGACGTACAATGTATCTGTGTCTTCCTATGGACGTACAATGTATCCGTGTCTTCCTATGGACGTACAATGTATCTGTGTCTTCCTATGGACGTACAATGTATCTGTGTCTTCCTATGGACGTACAATGTATCTGTGTCTTCCTATGGACGTACAATGTATCTGTGTCTTCCTATGGACGTACAATGTATCTGTGTCTTCCTATGGACGTACAATGTATCTGTGTCTTCCTATGGACGTACAATGTATCTCTGTGTCTTCCTATGGACGTACAATGTATCTGTGTCTTCCTATGGACGTACAATGTATCTGTGTGTCTTCCTATGGACGTACAATGTATCTCTGTGTCTTCCTATGGACGTACAATGTATCTCCGTGTCTTCCTATGGACGTACAATGTATCTGTGTCTTCCTATGGACGTACAATGTATCTGTGTCTTCCTATGGACGTACAATGTATCTCCGTGTCTTCCTATGGACGTACAATGTATCTCCGTGTCTTCCTATGGACGTACAATGTATCTCTGTGTCTTCCTATGGACGTACAATGTATCTCTGTGTCTTCCTATGGACGTACAATGTATCTCTGTGTCTTCCTATGGACGTACAATGTATCTCTGTGTCTTCCTATGGACGTACAATGTATCTCTGTGTCTTCCTATGGACGTACAATGTATCTCTGTGTCTTCCTATGGACGTACAATGTATCTGTGTGCCTTCCTATGGACGTACAATGTATCTCCGTGTCTTCCTATGGACGTACAATGTATCTGTGTCTTCCTATGGACGTACAATGTATCTCTGTGTCTTCCTATGGACGTACAATGTATCTCCGTGTCTTCCTATGGACGTACAATGTATCTCCGTGTCTTCCTATGGACGTACAATGTATCTGTGTCTTCCTATGGACGTACAATGTATCTCCGTGTCTTCCTATGGACGTACAATGTATCTCTGTGTCTTCCTATGGACGTACAATGTATCTCCGTGTCTTCCTATGGACGTACAATGTATCTCCGTGTCTTCCTATGGACGTACAATGTATCTCTGTGTCTTCCTATGGACGTACAATGTATCTCTGTGTCTTCCTATGGACGTACAATGTATCTCTGTGTCTTCCTATGGACGTACAATGTATCTCTGTGTCTTCCTATGGACGTACAATGTATCTCTGTGTCTTCCTATGGACGTACAATGTATCTCTGTGTCTTCCTATGGACGTACAATGTATCTCTGTGTCTTCCTATGGACGTACAATGTATCTCTGTGTCTTCCTATGGACGTACAATGTATCTGTGTGTCTTCCTATGGACGTACAATGTATCTGTGTCTTCCTATGGACGTACAATGTATCTCCGTGTCTTCCTATGGACGTACAATGTATCTGTGTCTTCCTATGGACGTACAATGTATCTCTGTGTCTTCCTATGGACGTACAATGTATCTGTGTCTTCCTATGGACGTACAATGTATCTCCGTGTCTTCCTATGGACGTACAATGTATCTGTGTGTCTTCCTATGGACATACAATGTTTCTCTGTGTCTTCCTATGGACGTACAATGTATCTGTGTCTTCCTATGGACGTACAATGTATCTCCGTGTCTTCCTATGGACGTACAATGTATCTCTGTGTCTTCCTATGGACGTACAATGTATCTGTGTCTTCCTATGGACGTACAATGTATCTCCGTGTCTTCCTATGGACGTACAATGTATCTCCGTGTCTTCCTATGGACGTACAATGTATCTGTGTCTTCCTATGGACGTACAATGTATCTGTGTCTTCCTATGGACGTACAATGTATCTCCGTGTCTTCCTATGGACGTACAATGTATCTCTGTGTCTTCCTATGGACGTACAATGTATCTCTGTGTCTTCCTATGGACGTACAATGTATCTCTGTGTCTTCCTATGGACGTACAATGTATCTCTGTGTCTTCCTATGGACGTACAATTTATCTCCGTGTCTTCCTATGGACGTACAATGTATCTCTCCGATATCACACGTCACGTGTCCGCCTCTCTCCCGCCAGCTCACATTTTGGCGCGAAGCTGACTCACTGGCATTTCCCGGAATGATGCGTGCCGGGCGGTCTGATTGGAGAATTGCCTGGCCACGCCCCAAGCCACGCCCCACGACGCTTAGTGGTTTTTTTTCCCCCCGCGAATCCGGGCGGGCGCGGCTAACAGAGTTCCACGTGGTCATCGGACAGAGAGAGGATGTGGGCGGTCCCGTGACGTCAGGACGCGCTGTGAGAGGGCGGGGACAGGTGATGTGAGTGGGCGTCGCGTGGAGCTGAGACGACGGAGCTGTATATAGTGAGTGGGCGGGGTTACTGGGTGTTGTGTATTTATATGTATTATCAGACTCCCTCCCCCCCGGGAATAAAGCTCCATTCACCCCCAATGCTTTTTATTTTTGCCTTTTTTTTTTTATAACACGGGTTCCTTTTGAACACATTGTACTGGGGGGGAGGGGCTGTACTGAGGGCTGGAGAAGTTCAGGACTTTCCAAACGGAGTTAGTAATTCGGTAGATCTCTGTAGTGATCAGGTAGGTCACTGTGTTGGTTAGTGTAGTGGTCAGGTAGGTCAGTGTAGTGGGGATGGGTAGGTCAGTGAAGGAATCAAGTAGGTTAGTATAGTGATCAGGTAGGTTAGCATAGTGGTCAGGTAGGTCAGTGTAGGAATCAGGTAGGTCAGCATAGTGGTCAGGTAGGTCACTGTGTTGGTCAATGTAGGAATTAGATAGGGAAGTGTAGTGGTTGGGTAGGTCACTGTGTTGGTCAGGTAGGTTAGTGTAGGAATTGGGCTGGTCAGTGTAGTGGTTGGGTAGGTCAGTGTAGGAATCAGGTAGGTCAGCGTAGTGGTCAGGTAGGTCCCTGTGTTGGTCAATGTAGGAATTAGATAGGGCAGTGTAGTGGTTGGGTAGGTCACTGTGTTGGTCAGTGTAGGAATCGGGTCACTGTGTCGGTCAGTGTAGGAATCAGGTAGGTCAGTATAGTGGTCAGGCAGGTCAATGTAGTGGGGTTGGGTGGGTCAGTGGCGTAGCGGTCAGGTAGGTCACTGTGTTGGTCAATGTAGGAATCAGATAGGGCAGTGTAGTGATCAGGTAGGTTAGCATAGTGGTTACGTATATCACTGTGTTGGTTAGTATAGTGATCAGGTAGGTCAGCGCAGTGGTTAAGTAGGTCACTGTCTTTGTCAGTGTAGTGATCAGGTAGGTCACTGTGTTAGTCAATTTAGGAATCAGGTAGCTCAGTGTAGTGGTCAGTGTAGGAATCAGGTAGGTCAGTGTTGTGGGATCAGGTAGGTCAGCATAGTGGTTATGTAGGTCACTGTGTTGGTCAGCGTAGTGGTCAGGTAGGTCCCTGTGTTGGTCAATGTAGGAATCAGATCGGGCATTGTAGTGGCTGGGTAGGTCACTGTTGGTCAGGTAGGTCAGTGTAGGAATCGGGTCACTGTGTTGGTCAGTGTAGTGGTCAGGTAGGTCACTGTGTTGGTCAATGTAGGAATCGGGGCAGTGTAGTGGTTGGGTAGGTCATTGTAGTGGTTAGGTAGGTCTTTTTAGGAATCGGGTAGGTCAATGTAGTGGGGTGGTAGGTCAGTGTAGGAATCAGGTAGGTCAGTTTAGTGGTCAGGCAGGTCAATGTAGTGGGGTTGGGTGGGTCAGTGGCCAGGTAGGTCACTGTGTTGGTCAATGTAGGAATCAGATAGGGCAGTGTAGTGATCAGGTAGGTCAGTGTAGGAATCGGGTAGGTTAGCATAGTGGTCAGGTAGGTCAGTGTTGTGGGGTCAGGTAGGTCAGCATAGTGGTTACGTACATCACTGTGTTGGTTAGTGTAGTGGTCAGTGTCGTGGGGTTGGGTAGGTCAGTGAAGGAATCAAGTAGGTTAGTATAGTGGTCAGGTAGGTCAGCGCAGTGGTTAAGCAGGTCACTGTGTTGTTCAGTGTAGTGATCAGGTAGGTCACTGTGTTGATCAATTTAGGAATCAGGGCAGTGTAGTGGGATCAGGTAGGTCAGCGTAGTGATCAGGTAGGTTCCTGTGTTGGTCAATGTAGGAATCAGATAGGGCAGTGTAGTGGTTGGGTAGGTCAGTGTAGGAATCGGGTAGGTCAGTATAGTGGTCAGCCAGGTCAATGTAGTGGGGTTGGGTGGGTCAGTGGTGTAGTGGTCAGGTAGGTCACTGTGTTGGTCAATGTAGGAATCAGGGCAGTGTAGTGATTGGGTAGGTCACTGTGTTGGTCAGGTAGGTCAGTGTAGGAATCGGGTAGGTTAGCATAGTGGTCAGGTAGGTCAGTGTTGTGGGGTCAGGTAGGTCGGCGTAGTGGTTACGTACATCACTGGTCAGGTAGGTCACTGTGTGTGTGTGTGTGTGTGTGTGTTTTTTTTATACATACACACACATTGGTTGCTTATAACTACATTTTACAGTTATAAGCATCCATTTTTATTGAATGAAAACTATTCAGTGTGTACTATTGTTAGCTGTGATTGGCCACAGTTAATCACATGGTACAGATGCGCTTTGATTGGCCCTGTCTGTACCATGTGATGACTGTAACCAATCACAGAGCTCAGCGCATAAGTACACAATGAATGGCATGTAACAAAGCCTTTCATTGTGTATAACTGTCATGTGACCTGCTGTGATTGGCCACAGCGATCACTTGGTACTGGAAGCAGGCCAGTACAGTGATCTGTCATCGGACGTATCGGGTGGACGTGGCTGGGGGGTCTATTGTTGCTGGAAGGGATCTGTTGTTAGGAGGGGTCTATTGTTGCTGGGAGATCTATTGTTGCTGGGAGGGATCTATTTTTGCTGGAGATCTATTATTTCTGGGAGGGGCTCTGTTGTTGCTGCGGGATCTATTGCTGGGAGGGGGTCTATTGTTTCTGGGAGGGCATCGATTATTTCTGGGAGGGGGTCTATTGTTGCTGGGGGATCTATTATTGCTAGGTCTATTGTTGCTGGGGGGATCTATTATTGTTGGGAGGGATCTATTGTTTCTGGGGGTCTATTGTTGCTGGGGATCTATTATTGCTGGGAGTGGTCTATTGTTGCTGAGAGGATCTGTTATTGCTGGGAGGGGGACTATTGTTACTGGGGCATCTATTATTGCTGGGAGGGGGTCTATTGTAGCTGGGGATCTATTATTGCTTTGTCTATTGTTGCTGGGAGGGGGTCTATTGTAGCTGGGGGATCTATTATTGCTTTGTCTATTGTTGCTGGGGGGATCTATTATTGTCGGGAGGGGGTCTATTGTTGCTGGGAAGCGGTCTGTTGTTGCTGGGAGGGGGTCTGTTGTTGCTGGGAGGGGGTCTGTTGTTGCTGGGAGGGGGTCTATTGTTGCTGGGGGATCTATTATTGCTAGGTCTATTGTTGCTGGGAGTGGTCTATTGTTGCTGGGGGGATCTATTATTGCTAGGTCTATTGTTGCTGGGGGATCTATTATTGTCGGGAGGGGGTCTGTTGTTGCTGGGAAGCGGTCTGTTGTTGCTGGGAGGGGGTCTGTTGTTGCTGGGAGGGGGTCTGTTGTTGCTGGGAGGGGGTCTATTGTTGCTGGGGGATCTATTATTGCTAGGTCTATTGTTGCTGGGAGTGGTCTATTGTTGCTGGGGGGATCTATTATTGCTAGGTCTATTGTTGCTGGGGGATCTATTATTGTCGGGAGGGGGTCTGTTGTTGCTGGGAAGCGGTCTGTTGTTGCTGGGAGGGGGGTCTGTTGTTGCTGGGAGGGGGTCTGTTGTTGCTGGGAGGGGGTCTATTGTTGCTGGGGGATCTATTGTTGCTGGTGAGTTGAGCTGATGCCAAAGATCTCGATTTTGTTCTCCTCTGATCACAACACTTTCCCCCCGGTTCTCCTCTGAATCATTCAGATCTTCATTATCAGACTTCAGACGGGCTTTACATGTGATTTCCTGATCAGGGGGATCTTGCGGGTTCTGCAGGATCTCAGTCCTTCCCGGTGTTGTGTGTCACCGATTGTTTTCTTGGTGATGATGGTCCCGGCTGAGATCAGTGACAAGATCCCCCCGTGTAGTTCTGGGCGGATTCCTCACTGTTCTCCTGATCATTGAACCTCCACGAGGGGAGATCTTGTGTGGAGCCCCCAGACTGAGTAGGGTTGTCACCTCATCCCTTTAAACCTGAACACCTTCTTTTTCTTCATTAATGTTTAGTTCAATATTCCCACCTTTTCGAGGACCAAAGAATTCAAGTGGGGGGAGAATGTAGCCATGGAGTACACAGGTTCTGAGGCTAAATTAACTACTTCCTGCCCAGGCCAATTTTCAGCTTTCAGCGCTGTCGCAATTTGAATGACAATTGCGCGGTCGTGCTACACTGTACCCAAATGAAATTTTTATATTTTTTTCCCCCACAAATAGAGCCTTCTTCTGATGGTATTTGATCACCTGTGCGATTTTTTTTTTTTTTGGCGCAACAACTAAAAAAATTCCGTAATTTTCGAAAAAAAAATCTGAATTTTTTTTGTAAATAAGTACGTTTTCTTCAATGGGCACTGATGAGGTGGCACTGATGGGAACTCATGGGTGGCACTTATGGGTACTTATGGGTGGCACAGATGGGCACTGATAGGTGGGCACTGGGCATAGATGGGCACTAAGAGGTGGCACTGATGGACACTTGGTGACACTGAGGGGTGGCACTGATGGCATTATTGGGCATCATTTCAGTCAGTGCCCATGTTGCCAGTCAGTGCCCATTTGTGGGCACTGATTGCCATCGGTTGTGTTAAAAAAAATTTTTTTATTGGTTTTATTTTTTTTGCCTATTTTTGCTCTATTGAGCACCGGGGGGGCACTCACTGGTGGTCCAGTGTTGGCATCCGAGGGGGGGCTGCGGTGATAAACAATCAGCGCGACCCCCCCTGTCAGGAGAGCCGCCGATCGGCTCTCCTCTACTCACGTCTGTCAGACGCGAGTGAGGAAAAGCCGATCAACGGCTCTTCCTGTTTTACATCGTGATCAGCCGTGGTTGGACACGGCTGATCACATGGTAAAGAGCCTCCGCCGGAGATGCAGGTCGGAGATGCAGGGTGTCAGACTGACAACCCGCATTACTGATCGCCATGCTGCGCACCCCCACGGGTGCTCGCCGGCATGTAATACTGCAGGACGTCAATAGTTGTCCAGTCAGGATTTCACAACCTGTTCCCGGACGTCAATTGACTATTAACCGGGCGGGAAGTGGTTAAGGTGGCGGTTAAACTCACTTGGTGCCTTATCTGCATTAAATTGGCCTCAGAAACCTGTGTACTTCATGGTTACATTCTCCCCCCACTTGAATTCTTTGGTCCTCGAAAAGGTGGGGATATTGAACTAACTAGTGTTGAGCAGAATACGCCATATTCGATTTCGCGATATATCACGGATATATAGCCAAATATTCGCTAAATTCGAATATTCGTGATATTTTATCGAAATTAAATGTTTGCGAAATTTCGCTATTGCGAATGCGAAAATAATTGCGAAATTTCGACAACTGCGGTAGGAGCACTCTGATTGGCTCAGAATATTCGTGATATTTTATCGAAATTTCGCAAAATGCGAATGCGATATTTATTGCGGAATTTCGATAACTGCGGTAGGAGCCCTCTGGCTCAGAATATTCGTGATATTTTATCGAAATTTCGCAAAATGTGAATGCGATATTTATTGCGGAATTTCGACAACTGCGGTAGGTGCCCTCTGATTGGCTCAGAATATTCGTGATATTTTATCGAAATTTCGCAAAATGCGAATGCGAAATTGATTGCGGAATTTCGACAACTGCGGTAGGAGCACTCTGATTGGATCATTATGAAATCGAATATTCCTGATATTTTATCGAAATTTCGCAAAATGCGAATGCGATATTTATTGCGGAATTTCGACAACTGCGGTAGGAGCACTCTGATTGGCTCTGATGCAAAAGAAGGGCGGAGAAAATAATTGCGCGATATTCCGATTGCCGAATAATCGCATTGCGAATTTTCGGCAATATAAAATGCTCGCTTCAGCTACTCCGCCCAAGGTCTCTAATCATACCAGCAATGCTTTTAGACGTCGATAGGATGTGATCTGTTCTAAAAATAAAATTGAAAAAATTCGAATATTCGGAATAGCGAATATTCACCGCGAAATTCGAAATATATCGCGAATACTCGAATATGCCATATTCGAGCCGAATATTCGCAATCCGAATATTCGTGAGCAACACTAGAACTAACTAAACATTAATGAAGAAAAAGAGGTGTTTATGTTTAAAGGGATCAAGTGGCAACCCTAAGACCGAGGGGGAGTGACACTTATTTTGTGTTTCTTCCCTTTGTGAAAAATCCCACCAACCGTTGTCACCCCTCCCACCAAGCTGCTTGGCGAGGGTCTTGTAGCCCATTCCAGCCTTGTGCGGGTCTCCAATCTTCTCCCCGACGTCCTTGGACAGATCTTTGGCCATGGTGGAGAGATTGGAATTCGATCGATTGATTGCTTCTGTGGGACGGGTGTCTTTTTTTATACAGGAAACAAGCTGAGATTCGGAGCACTCTCTTTTAACCGCTTCAGCCCCGGGAAGAATTGGCTGCCCAATGACCGGAGCCACTTTTTTTGCGATTCGGCACTGCGTCGCTTTAACTGACAATTGCGCGGTCGCGCGACGTGGCTCCCAAACAAAATTGACGTCCTTTTTTCCCCACAAATAGAGCTTTCTTTTGGTGGTATTTGATCACCTCTGCGTTTTTTAATTTTTTTGCGCTATAAACAAAAATAGAGCAACAATTTTGAAAAAAAAAAAAAATTCAATATTTTTTACATTTTGCTATAAATATCCCCAAAAATATATAAAAAAAACGTTTTTTCCTCAGTTTAGGCCGATACGTATTCTTCTACATATTTTTGGTAAAAAAAAATCGCAATAAGCGTTTATTTAAAATTTATAGCGTTTACAAAATAGGGGATAGTTTTGTGGCATTTTTATTAAGATTTTTTACTAGTAATGGCGGCGATCTGCAATTTTTTTTTATCGTGACTGCGACATTACGGCAGACACATCGGACAATTTTGACGCTATTTTGGGACCACTGTAATTTTTACAGTGATCAGAGCTATAAAAATGCACTGATTACTGTGTAAATGTCACTGGCAGGGAAGGGGTTAACCACTTGGGGGGGGGGCAAGGAAGGGGTTACGTGTGTCCTAGGGAGTGATTCTAACTGTGTGGGGGCGGGGCTTACTGTGACACGACACTGATCGCTGGAGCAGACGATCGGCGTCCTGTCACTAGGCAGAACGGGGAGATGCCTTGTTTACAACGACATCCCCCCCGTTCTGCAGCTCCGTGACACGATCGCGGGACACCGGCGGACGTCGAGTGGCAGGGGCGCACGCACGCGTCCACCCGGCGGCAAATTTAAAGGGACGTACCTGTACGCCAAATTTGCCTGTCCGTGCCATTCAGCCAACGTAAAAGTGCGTGCGCTGCTCGGCGAGTGGTATAGAAGACACCTGGGAGCCAGAAATCTCGCTTATTGATCGGTGATCAAATACTTATTTTACTCATTAAAATGCAAATCAATTTATAAAAATGTTCTGGATATACCGACCGTTAAACTTACAGACTGATCGTTTCTTTGTCAGTGAGGCAAACGTACAAAATCAGCAGGGGGTCAAATACTTTTTTTTCCCCTTCACTGTATGTACGCGGGGCAGTCAGTTAATATACCGTATATACTCGAGTATAAGCCGAGGCACCTAATTTTACCCCAAAAAATGGGAAAACGTATTGACTCGAGTATAAGCCTAGGGTGTCCATCTGTGTGCCTCACTGTGCCCATGCCTCACTGTGCCCGTGACTAGACTGACGTTTAACATGGGAGTCTATGGAAGGGGTGCCCGGCTTTGAAAAATCGGTGCTCCCCGGCCGTAGGTCCCCCAGATAACAAACTTTGCACACTTGTAGAGGAGAAATGGGGCTACTTGTGTGCCAAGTTCCTGGTCCAGGGGACCTACGGCCGGCCGGTACAGAGTCCCCAAATTCACCGGAGAAATTACCATTTAACATGGGAGTCTATGGAAGGGGAGCCCGGGTTTGAAAAATCGGTGCTCCCCAGCTGTAGGTCCCCCAGACAACAAACTTTCCACACTTGTAGAAGAAGAGTGGGGCTATATGTGTGACAAGTTCCGGGTCCAGGGGACCTACAGCCGGCCGGTACAGAGTCCCCAAATTCACCGGAGAAATTACCATTTAACATAGGAGTCTATGGAAGGGGTGCCCGGCTTTGAAAAATCGGTGCTCCCCGGCCGTAGGTCCCCTGGACAGCAAACTCTGCACACTTACAGAGAAAAAGTGGGGCTATATGTGTGCCGAGCTTGGGGTCCAGGGGTCCTACGGCCGGCTGGTACTGGGTCCCCAAATTCCAGGAGATCAGGCGCAAAAAGGTGACTCGAGTATAAGCCGAGGGGGGCATTTTCAGCACAAAAAAATGTGCTGAAAAACTCGGCTTCTACTCGAGTATATATGGTAAGTGTCGGCGTATTCCAGGAACGCTGTGTTCAATAAATAATCATTTATTTTTAGGAGTTAACACCCCTAAAACGACCGTGCAATTGTCATTCAAAGTGCGAAAATTGGCCTGGGCTGGAAAGGGGGTAAAAATGTAACTGTTTTGGGAAACCATGAAAATTGAAAACGCGGTTTCGAATTTTCGAAAATAATTTTCTTTCAAACGTCTCATCTAAGAAATTTCCGTTTAGAATTTCGCACCATCCGTGGGCCGCAGCAACAACCGATTTCTTCGCGTGGCCATCGCAATTGAGTACATTTCTTCAAAAAAACTAACGTTTTTCTCATCAATGATGTGAGAATCGTTGCTAAAAAAATTATCGAAAAAGAAATACGCAAGAAAAAAAAAATTCCGGAAAGAAAAGAAGATTCCCAGCCAAACGAAAATGTATTTTTTTAAATGAATTTGAGGTGAAATTGAAGGTCGGTTCGAATTTCGAAATCGGTGTTGGCGTCATCGGGTCACAAAATGCAAAAAAAAAAATCAGATTTTCAAAAGAAAATAATTTCCTCATGTATGGCCTTGACTTGGCTTTAACTGATAACATGTTGCTATGCTTGCTTCCACTAGGTGGCACTGTCCACATGACAGAAATGCTGTGACCATTGATTGGGAAGAATATATTCATTTTTGTTTTTTCACAATAAGCACATGAAATGAACACTCGGGGAGGTTGAAGAGCTCTGTGGGGGCACACGGCACAGTAGTCCACTATGGAAGTTTGGGGGGGGGGGGGGGCACTAAGGAAGCTGGTAGGCACTGTGCAGCTGACTGGAGGCCCAAGCTTTGCAGGGGCATTGTGGGATACTAAAGGGGGCATCAGGGGACATTGTGGGAAGATTGGAGGCAGGGTGGGACACTATTTGAATTTAGGGACACTATGGGGGGGGGGCGGGGCTGGATTCTCTGCGGTAGGCTGGAGGGCACCGGGGAAGGTTAGACAGCACTGTGTGGGCGTTGGGAGCATGGTGGGGTGTGAGGGGCACAGTGGTCCACTGTCAAAGTTTGGGGGGGCACTAAAGGAGCTGATAAGGCTCCATCCAACTGCAGCTTAGGAAATCGGCAGTTGGATGGAGGCTTTTCAGAGGCATTGTGGGAGACTGCAGAGTGATGCAGAGGGCACTGTAGGAAATTTGTGGGCAGGGTGGGACATTGTTCGAGTTTAGGGACACTATGGGGGGGGGCTGGAGGCTCTGCAGTAGGCTGGATGGCACCAGGGAAGGTTGGGCAGCACTGTAGTGGGTTGGGAGCATGGTGGGGGCTGAAGGGCACAGTGGTCCACTATGTAAGTTTTGGGGGGCACTAAAGGAGCTGGTAGGCACTGTAGGAGCTTAGGAGATCTGCAGTTGGATGAGGCTTTTCAGAGGTATTGTGGGAGACTGGAGCGGGCTGCAGGGGGCACTGTGGGAAGTTTGGGGGCAGGGTGGGACACTGTTGGAGCTTAGGGACACTCTGAGGGGCTGGAGGCTCCACAGTAGGCTGTGGGGGGGGGGGGCACTAAGGGAGCTGGTAGGCACTGTGAAGGGTTAGGAGTTCCGCAGCTAGTTTGAGGCTCCACAGTAGGCTGGGGTGCACTGTAGGAGGTTGGAGACTGGAGAGTACTGTGAGGAGGTTGGGAGCACTGTGAGGGCTGAGGGGCACGGTGATCCCAACCCCCTCATTCTATGGAAGTTTGGGGGCACTAAGGGAGCTGGTAGGCATTGTGGGAGGCTGGAGAGTGCTGCAGGGGGCACTGTGGGAAGTTTTGGGGCTGGGTGGGACACTGTTGGGGCTTAGGGACACTCTGGGGGCTGGAGGCTTTGCAGCAGGCTGGGGGGCACTGTGGGTGGGGCGTTCAAAACACTGTGGGTGCTGAGGGGCACATTGGTCCACTATGGAAGTTTGGGGGGCACTAAGGGAGCTGGTAGGTACTGTGGAGGGTTAGGAGATCCATAGCTAGCTGGAGGTCCGAGCTTTGCAGGGGCTTTATGGAAGACTGGAGAGTGCTGCAGGGGGCACTGTGGGACGTTTGGGGGCTGGGTGGGACACTGTTGAAGCTTAGGGACACTCTGATGGGCTGGAGGCTCCCCAGTAGGCTGGAGGGGGGGGGGGGGGACTGTAGAAGGGAGTACTGTGGGGGAGTTGGGAGCACCGTGAGGGCTGAGAGGCACGGTGGTCCTAACCCCCTCATGATCTTTGGAAGTTTGGGGGCACTAAGGGAGCTGGTAGGCATTGTGGGAGCCTAGGAGATCTGCAGTTGTATGGAGGCCCAGGCTTTGCAGGGGCATTGTGGGAGACTGGAGAGTGCTGAAGGGGGAACTGTGGGAAGTTTGGGGGCTGGGTGGAACACTGTTGGAGCTTAGGGACAATCTGGGGTGCTGGAGGCTCTGCAGCAGGTTGGGGCACTGTGGGAGGTTGGAGAGCACTGTGGGTGCTGAGAGGCACAGTAGTCCACTTTGAAAGTTTGGGGAGGCACTAAGGGAGCTGGTAGGCACTGTGCAGCTGGCTGGAGGCCCAAGCTTTGCAGGGGCATTGTGGGAGACAGGAAAGTGCTGCAGGGGGCACTGTGGGAAGTTTGGGGGCTGGGTGGAACACTGTTTGAATCTAGGGACACTTTGGAGGGCTGGAGGCTCTGCAGTAGGCTGGAGGGCACCGGGGAAGGTTGGGCAGCACTGTGGTGGGTTCGGAGCATGGTGGGGGCTGAAGGGCACAGTGGCCCACTATGAAAGTTTGAGGGGCGCTAAAGGAGCTTGAAGGCACTGTAGGAGCTTAGGAGATCTGCAGTTGGATGGAGGCTGGGCTTTTCAGAGGCATTGTGGGAGACTGGAGAGTGATGCACTGTAGGAAGTTTTGAGGCTAGGTGGGTCACTGTTTGAATTTAGGGACCCTATGGGGGGCTGGAGGCTCTACAATAAGCTGCTGGGCACTGGGGGAGGTTGAACAGCACTGTGGAGGGTTGGGAGCGCTGTTGGGGCTGAGGGGCACTGTGGTCCACTATGAACGTTTGGGGGGCACGAAGGGAGCTGGTAGGCATTGTGGGAGCTTAGGAGATCTGCAGTTGTATGGAGGCCCAGGCTTTGCATGGTGCATTGTGGTGGACTGGAGAGTGTTGCAGGGGGCACTGTGGGAAGTTTGGGGGCTGGGTGGGACACTGTTGGGGGGCTTAGTGACACCCCAAGGTGCTAAAGGCTCTGCAGCAGGTTGGGGCGGGGGGGGCACTGTGGGAGGTTGGAGAGCACTGTGGTTGCTAAGGGGCACATTGGTCCACTATGGAAGTTCGGGGGCACCAAGGGAGCTGGTAGGCATTGTGGGAGGTTAGGAGATCTGCAGCTAGTTAGAGGCTGGGGCTTTATGGGAGACTGGAGAGTGCAGCAGGGGGCGCTGTGGGAAGTTTGGGGCAAGGCGGGACACTGTTGAAATTTAGGGGCACTATGGGGTGGCTGGAGGCTCTGCACTAGGCTGGGGAACACTAGAGGAGGTTGGAGAGCACTGTGGGGGCTGGGGGGAACAATGGTCCACTATGGAAGTTTGGGGGGCTCTAATGGAGCTAAAAGGCACTGTGGGAGGTTAGGAGATCTGCAGCTGGCATGAGGCCCAGTAGGAATGGAGGCCACAGCCCCACAGCAGGCCGTGGCTTGGTCTAAAGTGTCCATATCAAAACCTAAAGGTTCCTCCATTGATATCGTGGAGATACCTCTTCCCCAAATGCTTCAGGGAGGCGAAGACACGTTGCAGTCTGGTCACTGATGGAGAGGAGACTGAGGCAATGCTCCCTCCTGCCTGCAGCAGACTGATGACCTCATCTCAGCCTAGGCTAAGTCACTGAATGGAGGCCGAGGGTGGCTCTGTTTTTTATTGTTGCTGTATGCAGCGACATGTCAGAATGTATCGAGACGGACTTGTAAAGTTCCACGTAGCGCGGCGGAATGAGAATGAAAACCCGGGGAGAAGAATCTTCAGAAACAATCAGCGCTGGGAGTTCCCAGATTTCATTCCTGACGGGTCCACTTCAGCCAAATGTCTTTCCGAGCGGCAGCGAAATGTCAAGGTCATGGCGCGGAATAAACATCGCTCGCTGAGAGAACGCCAAGCAGCTTCACGGACATCAGCGATGTTTACAAATGCCGTGACGGCGATTCGTATTTATTTATTCCAGTTTATGGAAATGTACGAGGTGTAGCGGCATCGGGCAAGGTCAGGGAGTCCGGGTCCTGCACCTGGCGGGAGGACGGGAAATCTCTGACACATCGAACGTCTCTTGTGCTTCGTTTTTGAAGAGAAGACATGGTGTATTTCTACAATGGGGCCGGGAGTGCGGGGTCCGGGAGTGCGGGGTCCGGGAGT
This sequence comes from Rana temporaria, assembly GCF_905171775.1. Taxonomy (NCBI): domain Eukaryota; kingdom Metazoa; phylum Chordata; class Amphibia; order Anura; family Ranidae; genus Rana; species Rana temporaria. Next base: position 5,433,835 of record NC_053496.1, read on the forward strand.
GCGGGGTCCGGGAGTGCGGGGTCCGGGAGTGAGGGGCCGGGAGTGAGGGTTATGAGTGAGGGGCAGGGAGTGAGGGTTATGAGTGAGGGGCAGGGAGTGAGGGTTATGAGTGAGGGGGCTGGGAGTGAGGGTTATGAGTGAGGGGGCCGGGAGTGAGGGTTATGAGTAAGGGGCAGGGAGTGAGGGTTATGAGTGAGGGGGCTGGGAGTGAGGGTTATGAGTGAGGGGCAGGGAGTGAGGGGGCCGGGAGTGAGGGTTATGAGTGAGGGGCAGGGAGTGAGGGGCCGGGAGTGAGGGTTATGAGTGAGGGGCCGGGAGTGAGGGTTATGAGTAAGGGGCAGGGAGTGAGGGGGCTGGGAGTGAGGGTTATGAGTGAGGGGCAGGGAGTGAGGGGGCCGGGAGTGAGGGTTATGAGTGAGGGGCAGGGAGTGAGGGGCCGGGAGTGAGGGTTATGAGTGAGGGGCCGGGAGTGAGGGTTATGAGTGAGGGGCCGGGAGTGAGGGTTATGAGTGAGGGGCAGGGAGTGAGGGGGCTGGGAGTGAGGGGCCGGGAGTGAGGGTTATGAGTGAGGGGCCGGGAGTGAGGGTTATGAGTGAGGGGCCGGGAGTGAGGGGTTATGAGTGAGGGGCCGGGAGTGAGGGGGCTGGGAGTGAGGGTTATGAGTGAGGGGGCTGGGAGTGAGGGTTATGAGTGAGGGGGCTGGGAGTGAGGGTTATGAGTGAGGGGCCGGGAGTGAGGGGCCGGGAGTGAGGGGCAGGGAGTGAGGGGTTATGAGTGAGGTGTCGGGAGTGATGCGGGGGGGGGAAACACTCTCTCCAGCGGGGTGCGCTTACGGGGGGGAATGAACTCTCCAGGGCGGGGGGATTCGCTCTCCGGGGTGGGGGGGACCGCTCTTTCTGGGGCAGGGGGGGTGCGCTCTACATGGGGGGGGAATGAACTCTCCTTGGCGGAGGGGGGGGGGGTGGATGCTTCTCCGCGGGGGGGGGGGGGGGGGCGGAACGTGCTCTCGGGGGGGGGGGGGGGGGGGGGTCTTTCCGTGGCGTAGGAGATAATGTGGAGGAGAGATTGGGAGCTGGGAGATAAGCCGGAGGTGATAGCGCATGGAAATGAAAAAAATAAAATAAATCACGAATAAAGTAATCATTTAAAAAAAAATTAAAATAAAAACTTGAGCGTAGCGTTTTGTAGGGAATCTCGCCCGCCCACCTTCTTTATCTGGCAGGTGAAGAGTAAACAGGAATAGGTGTAGAGAATGATGTGGTGGGTGTAACGGCGCCTCTCGCTGGCTCTTCTTATGCCTCCTGTTTAATTATTTAGAATTCCTCGTACTCCTTTCTTCTTATCCTTCGCTCCTTTGGATTGGTTGTCACATCTCGTCTCTCTATACAAATTGCTCCATCAGTCACTGAGGCTTTATTATAGATTGCCTGCCTCTCAACATCGCTGATAATTGATAAACTGCAAATGACTGGGGGGGGGGGAAGGGGAAAAGGGGGGGCGGGGTGCGGGGGTTGCATCTATCTAGATGCCCACTGGGCAGAATGATAAGCAATTCTGTCAATCCCTTGACAGCTTGTTGCCCCAGGCACAGTGAGACGTAGTAGTGCGTAGGCACTCGCAGGTATTCTTCCTTCCTGTAGGTGGCACTGTGCCGATGAGACGGGGAGTCTGTAAGGCCCCCGTTCACACCTTGGCTTAGCAGAAATTAACGTTTCTGCAACCACGTGAAAAACACGCGCGTGCCATGGTATTATTTCTTCATGGCATCCCAAATGCGGGTAACATTCACACCTTTTCCTTTGATTTAGCGCATTTTTGGAGCAAATGTCTGGGGGAAGGAGTGGGGGGTTGCATCTCCCTAGATGCCCATTGGACAGAATGATAAGCAATTCTGTCAATCACTTGACAGCTTGTTGCCCCAGGCACAGTGAAGTGGTAGTAGTGCGTAGGCATCCGCAGGTATTCTTTCTGCCTGTAGGTGGCACTGTGCCGATGCGATAGGAGACGGGGAGTCTGTAAGGCCCCACTTTCACACCTTGGCATAGCAGAGACTTGACTATCTAGATGCCTATTGGACAGAATGATAACCAACTTAGTCAATCACTGGACAGCTTGTTGCCCCAGGCACAGTGAAGTAGGCACATTTTTGAAGCAAATGTCTGGGGGAAGAAGTGGGGGGGGGGGGGCGGTTGCATCTCCCTAGATGCCTATTGGACAATATGACAACCAATTCAGTCAATCACTTGACAGCTTGTTGCCCCAGGCACAGTGAAGTAGGCACCTTCAGGTATTCTTTCTTCCTGTAGGTGGCACTGAGCCGATGCGATAGGAGACGGGGAGTCTGTAAGGCCCCAGTTCACACCTTGGCATGGCAGAAACTTGACTATCTAGATGCCCATTGGACAGAATAATAACCAATTCAGTCAATCACTTGACAGCTTGTTGCCCCAGGCACAGTGAAGTGGTAGTAGTGCATAGGCACCCGCAGGTATTTTTTCTTCCTGTAGGTGGCACTGTGCCGATGCGACCGGAGACGGGGAGTCTGTAAAGCCCCCTTTCACACTTCGGCTTAGCAGAATTAAGGTTTCTGCAAACACGTGAAAAACCCATGGGAACCTGACGTGACTGTAAGTATGGATGGTAAACAGCCTCGGCCAGCGCTGCTCTGCAAACCATGCCGGCTGACATATTTTCAACCTGGGTTTAGTCATGGAGGTCTATGGAGGTTTGTGGGGCAGCGCTGGCTGAGGCTGTACTTACATTCCGGTCTGGTTAGGAGTGCGGCATTCCCCATGTATATAGGGGAATTAGTCCCCTCTGGGAAAGTAGGGATCTGATTGATGCCAAATTCCTGTGAGGGTTCAGGAGGCCATCTTAACAAGGGCGCCTTTAATGCTCCTTACGTTGATGGTGAGGAGGAGGTTTGAGCCCCTTCAGTGGTGGTCAGAATGCCACCCTTACAGGCGGCTAAAAAGATCATTGGTGTTATGCTGCTGGCTCCAACAAATTGCATTGGCCCTGAAACTATGCAGGCCAGGCACCATTAAATAGAAGGTCAAACGGCAATAGCTGGAGGAACCCTAGGGTTCCAGGGAACTCTGGTTGAGAATCGCTGCTATAGACTTTTCTGGTCTAACCTATCTGTTCTACAAGCTGCTTCATGGTCCCCAGCCATGAACCTATAGACTGTTCCAGTCTATCCCATCAGTTCTACAAGCTGCTTCATGGTCCCCATCTATGAACCTGTAGAATGTTCCAGTCTAGCTTATCTGTTCTACAAGCTGCTTCATGGTCCCCAGCCATGAACCTATAGACTGTTCCAATCTAGCCCATCAGTTCTACAAGCTTCTTAATGGTCCCCAGCCATGAACCTTTAGACTATTCCAGTCTAGCTTATCTGTTCTACAAGCTTCTTCATGGTCCTCAGCCATGAACCTATAGACTGTTTCTCTCTAGCCTATCTGTTCTACAAGCTGCTTCATGGTCCCCAGCCATGAACCTATAGACTGTTCCAATCTAGCCCATCAGTTCTACAAGCTTCTTAATGGTCCCCAGCCATGAACCTTTAGACTATTCCAGTCTAGCTTATCTGTTCTACAAGCTTCTTCATGGTCCTCAGCCATGAACCTATAGACTGTTTCTCTCTAGCCTATCTGTTCTACAAGCTGCTTCATGGTCCCCAGCCGTGAACCTGTAGACTGTTCCAATCTAGCCCATCAGTTCTACAAGCTGCTTCATGGTCCCCAGCTGTGAACCTGTAGATCTCCAGCTGTAAGTGAAAAGAAACTGTGCTGCTGCTCTTTAGAGATTTGTTCCCAGGAGAATCGTACCCACGCGTTTAGGAGTATTTCACCCCAAATCCCCTCCCCAGTTCCTTTTAAGCAATAAAACTAAAAAAAGACGAACCCCCTGGACTGATCATTGAGCCGGTGTGAATGGACTATGGCTGTGTGCCTGGCTGCCCCTGCACTAAGGTGGAAAGCAGGGAAAAATGCCTCTCCAGGTGAGTAGATCCAGGTGTGGTTAGGTGGGTGGGATCCCTCAGCTAATGTGAAGCGAATGGCGGCACACCAACAGAGCGAAAGCCCATTTATTTGGCAATTCCATGAAAGTGCAAGACGCACCACAAGTACATCAGCCGGTACAGAGGTTGACGCGTTTCACACAACTACACTGTGCTTACTCATAACGTGAAACGCGTCGACCTCTGTACTGGCTGATGTACTTGTGGTGAGTGTCTTGCACTTTTATGTGGACTTTCGCTACGTTGGCGTGCAAACATTGGCCCGGATTCAGAGAGCAATTGCGCCTGCGTAACCATAGTTACACGGCGCAATTGCTTACTTGCGCCGGCGTAACGAGTTCTCCTGATTCAGGAACCTCGTTACGCCGACTGCAGCCTAAGATCTGCGTGCCATAAGGCTCTTATGCCACGCATATCTTAGGCTGCATTCTTGCGATGGCCGCTAGGTGGCGTTCCCGTTGTGCTCAGCGTATAGTATGCAAATTGCATACTAACACCGATTCACAACGTTGCGCGAGCCCTGCGTACGCAGTTTACGTCGTTTGCATACGGCGGTTTTCACGTAAGGCTGCCCCTGCTATTAGCAGGGGCAGCCAATGTTACGTATACCCGTCGTTCCCGCATCGCGAAATTTGAACTTTACGTAGTTTGCGTAAGTGAATCGTGCATGGCGCTGGACGCCATTCACGTTCACTTTGAAGCAAATGACGTCCTTGCGACGTCATTTGCCGCAATGCACGTCGGGAAAGTTTCCCGACGGAGCATGCGCTCTATGCTCGGCGCGGGAGCGTGCCTAATTTAAATGATTCCCGCCCCCTACGGGATCATTTAAATTGCGCGCGCTTACGCCGGGCATTTTGCCGGAGCGCCCACGCAATTTACGGAGCTACTGCTCCGTGAATCGCGGGTAGCGCAGAAAATTTGCGGGGGCGCAGGGCAAAAACGTTGCCCTGCGCCTCCGTAAAAACTGCGCAAAGGTACCTGAATCTGCCCCACTATCTTCAGATTGCCCCCCGCACTAAGGTGAGAAAGAACCTGTCCTGTCTAAGCGGCCCCTAGGGGGGGAGTGCTACAGTTGAAAATAAATACCAGGCGTTCTGTGAATGGTGGTAGTGCCAAGCGAGGGAACCCCTGTGGTCAGGGCCGCCATCAGGGGGTTACAGGCAGTACACCTGTAAGTGGCCCAATGGTCCCGGCCGGAACTCCACTTTTTTTTGTCAGCTCCCTATTCCCCCCTCCCACCTCAATTTGCGGTGCTGCACCCCCCTGCGGCGCAGTTCCCGCCCCCCCCCCTGGTTCTCAATTGGCCCCCCGGTTCTCAATTCGCCGCACCCCATGCCTAAAGCTGTGTATGGGGCCCCAAAATTCCTCATGGCGGCCCTGCCTGTGGTTGATATGTGATGGGCAGGGCTGCCTTAATGAGAGGGCACACCTGGGCACTGCCGAGGGGCCCCAGCTGCATGGGGGGGGCCCCTGCACTTTCCCCAAAGCAGCTGGTACTTGAGCCCACGCTCCCCTGAAATTGGGGGGGCCCCATGATGGCACCGAGAGTGATAGATACACAGGGCAGGCAGTCTGCCTCCTACCTACTTGATGTCCGTTTACCTGCACTGTCATCATTGTAGGGGCCCCAGAGCATTACTTTGGCCCAGGGGCCCATGATGCTATTAAGACGGCCCTGGTGATGGGGCAGTTCCTTGACAGAGGGACAAAGAAGGAAATGATAAAAATTTGAGTATTGAGTATAGTGTTGCATGACCACGCAATTGCCATTCAAAGTGTGACAGCGCTGAAAGCCGAAAATTGGCCTGGGCAGGAAGGGGGTAAAAGTGTCCGGTATTGAAGGGGTTAAATAAACGTCAGAGGTTCTCCAACCGACGCTTGGCGTGTAATTCAGCTTCTGATGACTCCAATGTTTTCCTATGGCACGTAATTCATTTTTTATTTTAAACCTGTTAATATATTCCCCCGGCGTGAGACTATCGATCGCGTGCGAAAGGATTTGCGATCAGCGAATGGAGGTTTCAGATGCCGTTGGGTATGAAGGATCGCGCCGGCCTCCACCGATTAGCTTGTGGGCAGGTTATCAACAAGGCAGCTGGGAGCCGTTCTGTGGTGTAATTATCCAAGCGACTTCCATAAGATAAATCAAATATCTCGCATTCCCGGCTGCCAATGTGGAACCTGGGCCGGGCGCTTCCCACAAGCAGCCAGCGGGGCCAGGCGCTTCCCACAAGCAGCCAGCAGGGCCGGCGCTTCCCACCAGCAGCCAGCAAGGCCCGGCGCTTCCCCTAGGCAGCCAGCAGGGCCCGGCGCTTCCCCTAGGCAGCCACAAGCAGCCAGCAGGGCCGGGCGCTTCCCACAAGCGGCCAGCAGGGCCGGGCGCTTCCCACAAGCAGCCAGCAGGGCCGGGCGCTTCCCACAAGCAGCCAGCAGGGCCGGGCGCTTCCCACAAGCAGCCAGCAGGGCCGGGCGCTTCCCACAAGCAGCCAGCAGGGCCCGGTGCTTCCCCCAACCAGCCAGCAGGGGCCGGGCGCTTCCCACAAGCAGCCATCAGGGGCCGGGCGCTTCCCCCAACCAGCCAGCAGGGGCCGGGCGCTTCCCACAAGCAGCCAGCAGGGGCCGGGCGCTTCCCACAAGCAGCCAGCAGGGCCGGGCGCTTCCCACAAGCAGCCATCAGGGCCGGGCGCTTCCCACAAGCAGCCAGCAGGGCCGGGCGCTTCCCACAAGCAGCCATCAGGCCGGGCCGCTTCCCACAAGCAGCCAGCAGGGCCGGGCGCTTCCCCCAAGCAGGCAGCGGGGCCGGGCGCTTCCCACAAGCAGCAGCGGGGCCGGGCGCTTCCCACAAGCAGGCAGCGGGGGCCGGGCGCTTCCCACAAGCAGCCAGCGGGGGCCGGGCGCTTCCCACAAGCAGCCAGCGGGGCCGGGCGCTTCCCCCAAGCAGGCAGCGGGGCCGGGCGCTTCCCACAAGCAGGCAGCGGGGCCGGGCGCTTCCCACAAGCAGCCAGCGGGGCCGGGCGCTTCCCACAAGCAGCCAGCGGGGCCGGGCGCTTCCCACAAGCAGCCAGCGGGGCCGGGCGCTTCCCACAAGCAGCCAGCGGGGCCGGGCGCTTCCCACAAGCAGCCAGCGGGGGCGGGGCCCTCCCACAAGCAGCCAGCAGGGCCGGGCGCTTCCCACAAGCAGCCAGCAGTGGCGGGGCGCTTCCCCCAAGCAGCCATCAGGGCCGGGCGCTTCCACAAGCAGCCAGCAGGGGCGGCGCTTCCCCCAAGCAGCCAGCAGGGGCCGGGCGCTTCCCACAACCAGCCAGCAGGGGCGGGTGTGGGGGTTGCAGACTGGCGCTGGTTGTCCTTTGGCAGTCTCGGTGTGTTTGGTCCGGGTGGCCACACATGAGAGAGGGATATCAGCACAGGAAAACAAGACACACACGCATTGTGGCTGAAATCATCTCTGATTTTTACTGATAATAATATGAGAATATATGCATTACAAAAAGGGGAGGGGCCGTATTATCGAAACAATATGTGATTGGCTAATAGAGATTTTTCTATTCATTAAGTGAAACACCTGCATGAGCTAATTGGGGGGAAAAGGAGTAAAATATGACAAAGTTGAAGTTATAGAGAAGAGTGTACAAAGTTAATTAGTTTTAAACAATTACTAAGGACACCTGTGGAAATAATAAGGGTAAAGATACATTTTTTCCAATTATTAATGAATGTTGCATCATGTGTAATGTTTTGTTCAGAGATAAGAATAGACAAGCAATTATGTGTGTGCAAAGTTATCTTAGAATTCTACAAAGAAAAGAAATAATATTCACTCTGAAAACCTCTTAACATCTTACAGTATATGCAACAGTTAAGGAAGCACCCTAGCTTCAGAAACGTAACCCCTTACAGCGGGCGCTTCCCCCAACCAGCCAGCATGGGCGGGCGCTTCCCCCAACCAGCCAGCATGGGCGGGCGCTTCCCCCAAGCAGCCTTCAGGGCCGGGCTCTTCCCCCAAGCAGCCTTCAGGGCCGGGCGCTTCCCCCAACCAGCCAGCAGGGCCGGGCGCTTCCCACAACAAGCCATCAGGGCCTGGCGCTTCCCACAAGCAGCCATCAGGGGCCGGGCGCTTCCCCCAAGCAGCCATCAGGGCCGGGCGCTTCCCCCAAGCAGCCAGCAGGGGCGGCATTTGCTTCCCTCCTAATTAGCGATAACAAAGTCTTCTGACATATATGTTGTTGCGTTTTAGCGAAGGTGTTGCCGTAATCATGTGACAATCGTTGGGCCTCGCGCGTTACAATGTATCTAAACCTAAGAAACAAAAATGTAATACATTTGCTGCCTACCAGTCCTTTTCTTTTTTTTGGGGGGGGGGGGGGCTTCTTTATTGTTGTTCGTTTTCATCTAATGATTCTGCTAGAAGTTTTTGCCTTTTTTTCTATCCAAATCTAAAATAATAAAAAAAAATTGTATCCATAATTTGGGCTTAACCACTTCAATACCGGACGCTTTTAGACTCCATTCCACTTGTGCAACTTTGGACATCAAAGTCACGTGACAAGTCATTCCCCCAATGAGAACCATTCATATAGACCAGGGCTCAAAAAGTCCTGAGCGACTAGCCAGGCCTCAAGGGTTACTCGCCACCAGTTGCCCCGCCCAACCCCTACCATGCCCCACCCCTATCTCCGCCCTATGCAGAATTAAGTTATAAAAATTTATATTTTGCAGCCTAACATCAATGCAGCCTCACCTGTGTCCATCATTGCAGCATGACCTGTGCCCATCATTGCAGTGGCGTAACCAGAGTTATGGGCGCCCGGGGCAGAAATTATTTTTCCGCCCCCCCCCCCCCCTGCCTAGGCTGATCATTGTGCACGCTCATGAGAGGCCGGCTATAGTGCGGAGAGCGGCGGGTACAAGGTGTGAATAGCTGGGTTGTGTGGAGGGCTCTGATGTAAGGGGGACCTCTGATGTGATAGTGGACAACTGATGTGACGGGGACGGGACTTTGATGCGTTGTATGCATGTTCCTGGGGCCCCGCTCCTCTGTGTGTTACATATCCCCCCGGGGTTCCCCCATAACATGTACACATATGAAGGGTCGGGTGTCAGAAGATATTACTGCAGGAAATCCATGTGAAGCCTCAGTGCACCCAGACAACCGCCACCAATCATTTTCAGGAAGTCCTGTGATCTCAGGGCCCCGCGGGCCCCTCACCCTGCCACTTCCTGCCCTCCAGATCAGTACACAGTGCTGTGTTATCAGTGCTGAGTCACCTGCTGAGTGTGCAGCTCACCTTGAGCCCAGCCCTCAGCTGCCTGATACTGATGGGGTGTGCTCAGTGCAGGGATTGCAGGAGGGGGGTCACCTACCGGTACTTTCAGGGCCCCTGGGGCCAGCTGCTTGCTCAGGCTTAGGATCTTCTCCCACTGACACTCTGCCCTGCAGCGCGCTATCTCTGCCTCCAGCTTCAGGTGGGACTGGGACAGCCTGGAAGCCATGACCTGTCACAGGGGCCCCTGGATTGCCACAGAAGGGGCCCTGGACTCTATAGCTGCCCGCTCTGCCTGCACTCCGTCTGCAGATCGCTCAACTCTCAGCCTGCAGGCTGCTTCCTCCCGCCCCCATTTCCGGGGGCCGCATGCTGATTGGCCGCCGATGGCAGACAGTTTGTATTTGCGCGCTGTTTGCTCTTGCTGACGCTCACTCCAACGTTGCCCAATGGGCGTCGGCCGCTGGTCAGGACAATGGAGGCGAGCCGGCCAATGGCGCAGGGGGACTAGTTGGCGGCGGCCAATGGCAGCCATCTGAGCTGAGAGATGGGAGAAGAGGTGAAGAGGCTGCGTATCGATCCCGCTCGCTCTCACAGCCATTGCAGGGCCGACGGCCACCGGGCGACGTTTACGGCCTGTGAGGGCTTACATTGACTGGCTATGGATAGGCGACTGGAACGAGGCCGGTAACGCCGGTGCCCCCCTTAGCTCAGCGCCCGGGGCAGACGCACCTGCTGCCCCCCCGGTTGTTACGCCAGTGCATCATTGCAGTCTCACCTGTGTCCACAATGCAGCGTCATCTGTGCCTATCATTGCAGTGTGACCTGTGTCCATCATAGCAGCATGACCTGTGCCATCATAGCAGCGTGACCGTGCCCATCATAGCAGCGTGACCTGTGCCCTTCATAGCAGCGTGACCTGTGCCCATCATAGCAGGTGATCTGTGCCATCATTGCAGTCTCACTGTGCCCATCATTGCAGTCGTCTCACCGGTGTCCACCAATGCAGCCTCATCTGTGCCATCATTGCAGAATGTCCAGTTTTCACCAATGCAGCCTCAAATGTGCCCATGATTGCAGCCTCACCAGTGCGGAGGAAGAGAGAGGGTGCTGGACCATCACATCACCCGGCACCAGTGACAGACAGAACACATCCTGGCATTGGACCAGCGTTCTGTCTGTCACAGGCGCTGGGTCTGGAGGCGGGGCTGTGTGTGACCGCAGGCTATTCCCGCTCTGTACTCCGGCCAGCTCTCCTCTTCCTCAATGCTCTTTTCCCCGGGGGCGATCGCTGTGAGAACAGATCCCATGCAACGCGCCTGCTCGCTCCCAGGCAGCCCGCGCTTGCCAGTCCTCCTTTTCCACTTGCAAAATGCGAGTAGGTGAGTGGAATATTTGAGGGCTGATATACACTATACTATATTGTCAAAAGGTGGTCCAACAAAATACTGTACTGACATGGGGGGGCGATCCTTTTTCCAACTCAGTGATTCTTATTTGATTTTTTTTTTTTATATTTTTATAACAGCTTCACTTCAACAACAAGTATATAACTCTACAATGCCCATGAGTCAATTCAATAAGAATATTTGAGGGGTAGGCCGTGCTCCTTCCTCCATATTATGAATTCTGGAATTTCAGATACCCTAACATCAGGAGCTCTGTTGAAGACCATCTATCACATAGACTCCCTACCCAAGTGAGACCATATAACCTTCCAGGGGCCACCATAACAGTACAGAACTCTACAATGTCCATGCCATGAGTCCATTCAATGTAGGTGCATTTGTTTTGGGGAGCGTTATGATGAGTTTACCTAAGTTTTGCCCTGAAGAAAATTTAAGGGGGAGGCAGCGCTCCTTCCTCCATATACTGAATTCAGGAGTTTTCAGATACCCTAACATCAGGAGCTCTGTTGAAGAGCGTCTGTCACATACACTCCCTGCCCAAGTGATACCATGTCACCTTCCAGGGGCCATCAATGAGTATAGAACTCTACAATGTCCATGCCATGAGTCAATTCAATGTAGTGCTTTTTTTGGGGAGCGTTATGATGAGTTTACCTAAGTTTTGGCCTGAAGAAAATTTAAGGGGGAGGCAGCGCTCCTTCCTCCATATACTGAATTCAGGAATTTCAGATACCCTAACATCGGGAGCTCTGTTGAAGACCAACTATCACATAGACTCCCTGCCCAAGTGAGACCATATAACCTTCCAGGGGTCATCAACAAGTATAGACCTCAGATACCCTAACATCAGGAGCTCCGTTGAAGACCATCTATCACATAGACTCTCTACCCAAGTGAGACCATGTCACCTTCCAGGGGCCACCATAACAGTACGGAACTCTACAATGTCCATGCCATGAGTCAATTCAATGTAGGTGCATTTTTTTGGGGGGGCGTTATGATGGGTTTACTTAAGTTTTGCCCTGAAGAAAATTTAAGGGGGAGGCAGCGCTCCTTCCTCCATATACTGAATTCAGGAGTTTTCAGATACCCTAACATCGGGAGCTCTGTTGAAGACCATCTATCACATGGACTCCCTGCCCAAGTGAGACCATATAACCTTCCAGGGGTCATCAACAAGTATAGAACTCAACATCAGGAGCTCTGTTGAAGACCATCTATCAAAAAGACTCTCTGCCCAAGTGAGACCATGTCCCCTTCAAAGGGCCATCAACGAGTATAGAACTCAGATACCCTAACATCAGGAGCTCTGTTGAAGACCACCTATCACGT
>NC_053496.1:5445963-5483463 GCF_905171775.1 Rana temporaria
CCCCTCACAATCATCCCTGCTAGCACAAATCCCCCTTCCACTCAAAATCCCCCCCTTCCAGCACACATTCCCCTCCCCATGCTAGCACAAATTCCCCCCCTAGCACAAATACCCCCCCCCCTAACATCCCGACTAGCACAAATCCCCCTCCCACTCAAAATCCCCCCCTTCCAGCACACATTCCCCTCCCCCAATCCCAAATGCTAGCCACAAATTCCCCCCCTAGCACAAATACCCCCCCCCCCTTAACATCCCCGACTAGCACAAATCCCCCACTTCCAGCACACATTCCCCTCCCCAATCCCCAATGCTAGCACACATTTCCCCTCCTAGCACAAATACCCCCCCCCCCCCCCCCCAAATCATCCCTATTAGCACATATCCCCTTCCCACTCGATATCCCCCTCTTCCAGCACACATTCCCCCTCCCCCAATCCCCAATGCCTAGCACACATTTCCCCACCTAGCACAAATACCCCCCCCCCCCCATCATCCCTGCTAGCACAAATCCCCCTCCCCCTCAAAGAAAACTGAGCAATAATATGCATGCTCATCAGCATGCCTTTATATTGTATTTGATAAAAAGAACTCTACTGAGCTTATTCCATTGTGGTGGTGCTCTTCCAATAATCCACAGAAGAACGTTTGGGCAGAGTCTGGTGCTGCAAAATGCCGACATCAGCATACAAGCCCTGATGAAGGGGGTTGTGAGCCCCTGAAACATGCTGGATTTCTACTTTTATATTGTATTTGATAAAAAGAACTCTACTGGAATTATCCAATTGCGGTGGTGCTCTCATTCTTCCAATACTCTACAGAAGAACTCTCCAATATGGAGCTGCAAAATGCCGACATCAGCAAACAAGCCCTGATGAAGGGGGTTGCGAGCCCCTGAAACGTGCTGGATTTATACCTTACTATTGTATTTGATAAAACAAACTCTACTGAGCTTATACAATTCTGATGACATCTCATTCCTCCAATACTCTACAGAAGAACGTTTGGGAAGAGTCTGGATCTGCAATGCCAACATACAAGTCCTGATGAAGGGAGTTGTAAGCCCCTGAAACGTGCTGTACTTCTGCCTTTATATTGTGTTTAATAAAAAGAACTCTACTGGAATTATCCAATTGTGGTGGCGCTCTCATTCTTCTAATACTCTACAGAAGAACTCCAATATGGAGCTGCAAAATGCCAACATCAGCATACAAGCCCTGATGAGGGGAGTTGTGAGCCCCTGAAATGTGGTGACTTTCTACCTTTCTATCAAGTTTAATAGCGAAAAACCAAATCCTACTGGACTTATCCAATTGTGGTGGCGATCTCATTCTTCCAGTACTCTACAGAAGAACGTTTGGAAGAGCCCGGAGCTGAAAATGCCACCATTAGCAGACAAGCCCTGATGAAGGGGGGTTGCGAGCCCCTGAAACGTGCTGGATTTATACCTTACTATTGTATTTGATAAAACAAACTCTACTGAGCCTATCCAATTGTGATGGCGCTCTCATTCCTCCAATACTCTACAGAAGAACGTTTGGGAAGAGTCTGTATCTGCAATACCAACATACAAGTCCTGATGAAGGGAGTTGTGAGCCCCTGAAACGTGCTGGACTTCTGCCTTTATATTGTGTTTAATAAAAGAACTCTACTGGAATTTTTCAATTGTGGTGGCGCTCTCATTCTTCTAATACTCTACAGAAGAACTCCAATATGGAGCTGCAAAATGCCACATCAGCGTACAAGCCCTGATGAGGGGAGTTGCGAGTCCCCGAAATGCGGTGACTTTCTACCTTTCTATTGAGTTTAATAGCAAAAAACAAATCCTACTGGACTTATCCAATTGTGGTGGCGCTCCAATTCTTCCAGTACTCTACAGAAGAACGTTTGGGAAGAGTCTGGAGCTGAAAAATGCCGACCATCTGCATACAAGTCCTGATGAAGGGAGTTGTGAGCCCCTGAAACGTGCTGGATTTCTATCTTCATATTGTATTTGATAAAAGAACTCTGCTGAGCCTATCCAATTGTGGTGGTGCTCTGTCTTTCAATAATCTACAGAAGAACGTCTCTGGGAAGAGTCCGGAGCTGCAAAATGCTGACTTCAGCATACAAGCCCTGATGAGGGGAGTTGTGAGCCCCAATTGTGGTGGCGCTCTAATTCCTCAAATACTCTACAGAAGAACGTTTGGGAAGAGTCTGGATCTGCAATGCCAACATACAAGCTCTGATGAAGGGGGTTGTGAGCCCCTGAAACGTGCTGGACTTCTGCCTTTATTGTGTTTAATAAAAAAGAACTCTACTGGAATTATCCAATTGTGGTGGCGCTCTCATTCTTCCAGAAGAACTCCAATATGGAGCTGCAAAATGCCAACATCAGCATACAAGCCCTGATAAGGGGAGTTGTGAGTCCCCGAAATGCGGTGACTTTCTACCTTTCTATTGAGTTTAATAGCAAAAAAAAGAATCCTACTGGACTTATCCAATTGTGGTGGTGCTCTCATTCTTCCAATACTCTACAGAAGAACTCCAATATGGAGCTGCAAAATGCCAACATCAGCGTACAAGCCCTGATGAGGGGAGTTGCGAGTCCCCGAAATGCGGTGACTTTCTACCTTTCTATTGAGTTTAATAGCAAAAAAAAGAATCCTACTGGACTTATCCAATTGTGGTGGTGCTCTCATTCTTCCAATACTCTACAGAAGAACGTCTGGGAAGAGTCCGGAGCTGAAAAATGCCACCATTAGCAGACAAGCCCTGATGAAGGGAGTTGTGAGCCCCTGGATTTATACCTTACTATTGTATTTGATAAAACAAACTCTACTGAGCTTATACAATTGTGGTGGCGCTCTCATTCCTCCAATACTCTACAGAAGAACGTTTGGGAAGAGTCTGGATCTGCAATGCCAACATACAAGCCCTGATGAAGGGGGTTGCGAGCCCCTGAAACGTGCTGGATTTCTACCTTTTTATTGTATTTGATAACAGAACTCTACTGAGCTTATCCAATTGTGGTGGTGCTCACATTTTTCCAATGCTCAGCAGAAGAACGTTTGGGAAGAGTCCGGAGCTCCAAAATGCCAACATCAACATACAAGCACTGATGAAGGGGGGTTGTGAGCCCCTGAAATGTGCTGGACTTCTGCCTTTATATTGTGTTTAATAAAAAGAACTCTCCTGGAATTATCCAATTGCGGTGGCGCTCTCATTCTTCTAATACTCTACACGAAGAACGTTTGGAAGAGTCTGTATCTGCAATGCCAACCATACAAGCCTTGATGAAGGGAGTTGTGAGCCCCTGAAACGTGCTGTACTTCTGCCTTTATATTGTGTTGATAAAAATAACTCTACTGGAATTATCCAATTGTGTGGCGCTCTCATTCTTCCAATACTCTACAGAAGAAACGTTTGGGAAGAGTCTGGAGCTGCAAATGCAAACATCAGCAAACAAGCCCTGATGAAGGGAGCTGTGATTCCCCCGAAATGCGTTGGCCTTCTGCCATTCTGTTCAGTTTAATAGCGGGAAAAAAATCCCACTGGACTTCTCAATGATTGGGAGAAGTCTGGCACTGCAAGAACACCAAAAAAGGTGCCATTTTCACCCACCAGCATACAAGCCCCTGATGAAGGGAGTTGAGTCCCCGAAACGCGCTTGAGTTGTGCCTGGAATGATCCAATTTGTGAGGGGTCTCTCAATCTTCCAATACTCTACAGAAGAACTCCTGGGTGGCCGAGATTCTCCCATTTTGGGAGGAGTCTGGCACTGCAAGAATGCCGACATCCACTTACAACCCCTGATGAAGGGAGTTGTGATTCCCCCGAAACATGTTGGCGTTCTACCTTTTTTTTCAGTTTATTCACCTACTCGAATAATCCAGTCGTGGTGGGACTCCCATTCTTCCAAGGCTCTACAGAAGAACTCCTGTACGGGAGAGATTCTCAATGTTTTGAGTCTCGCACTGCAAGAATGCCAGGATCAGCATACAAGCCCTGATGAAGGGAGTTGTTTCCCCCCGAAACACGTTGGCGTTCTACCATTCTATTCAGGTTAATAGCAAAGAAAACACTACCAGACCTCTCAATGATTGGGAGGAGTCTTGTGCTGCAAAAACGCTGCAAGAACGCCAAGAAAAGGCGCTGTTTGCACCCATCAGCATACAGACCCTGATGAAGGGAGTTGTGAGTCCCTGAAACGCATAGGACCTCTACCTTTAGATTGTATTTCATTTAAGAAACCTTGTGGAATGATCCAGTTGTGGTGGGACCAGGGCCACCATCATGGGGGTACAGGCAGTACACCTGTAAGGGGCTTGGAGGCCCGGAGGTCCCCAGGGGCCCCGAGGCCCACAGGGCCCCAGATGGCAACTCCCTTTTTTTTTATTTATTTTTTATAAAAAAAATATATATTTTTTTTCTAATATATTTTTATTTTATTTTTTATTAAAGGGCCAATTTTTCTTTTTTTTTTTAGGGGTACGGGGGTCCCCAGGGCCCCAGATGAAAACCCCCCTTTTTTTATTTCATATATATATATATATATATAATATATATATATATATATATATATATATTTATATATATTTATATATATTATTATTATTAAAGGCCCCAGAGGTCCCCAGGGCAACTCCCTTTTTTTTATAAAAAAAAAAATATTTTTTTTATATTACTTTATTATTTTATTTTTATTTTTTATAAATATTTTTTTTTTGTTTTTGTTTATATATATATATATTATTATTATTATATATATATATATATTTTTTTTAATTAAAGGGCGCAGAGGTCCCCAGGGCCCCGGGTTGGCTACCCCCCCCCTTTTTATATATATATATTTTTTTATAATTTTTTTTGTAAAGTGCCCCCCCCCCCCCCGCTTCTCAATTTCAGGCGGCAGCCCCTTCCTCCCCCCCCCCCCCCCGGTTCTCTGCTCCAGGGGGCCCATGCCTGAAGCTGTGTAAGGGGCCCCATGATTCCTGATGGCGGCCCTGGGTGGGACTCCCATTCTTCCAATGCTCTACAGAAGAACTCCTGTATGGGAGAGAGATTCTCAATGTTTGGGAGGAGTCTCGCACTGCAAGAACGCCAGCATCAGCTCACATGCCCTGACAAAGGGAGCTGCGAGTCCCCCAAAATGTGTTGGCGTTCTACTTTTTCTATTCAGTTTATTAGCGAAAACAATTCCTACTGGACTTCTTAGCGATTGGGAGGAGTCTGGCGCTGCAAAAAAACACCAAATAAAGGCGCTGTTTGCGCCCATCAGTATACAGACCCTGATGAAGAGAGTTGTGAATCCCTGAAACGTGTTGGACCTCTACCTTTTATATTGTATCTATTTTATAAACCTTCTGGAATGATCCAGTTGTGGTGGTGGGTCTCATTCTTCCAATACTCAACATGAAAGACTCGCGAGTGGCCGAGATTCTCACCTTTTTGAGAGGAGTCTGGCGCTTCAGGAATGCCTACATCGTCATACAAGCCCTGATGAAGGGAGTTGTGAGTTCCCCCGAAACACGTTGGAGTTCTACCTTTCTATTCAGTATAATAGCGACAAGAAAAAAATCCTACCGGACTTCTCAATGATTGGGAGGAGTCTGGCTCTGCAAGAACGCCCAGAAAAATATGTTATTTGCACCCCATCGCCATACAAGTCCTGATGAAGGGAGTTGTGAGTCCCCCAAACACGTTGGAGTTCTACCTTTCTACTCGGTGTACTAACAGCAAAGAATGAATCGTACCGGACTTCTCAATGATTGGGATGAGTCTTGTACTGCAAGAACGCAAAAACAAGGTGCTTTTTGCACCCATTACCATACAAGTCCTGACGAAGGGAGTTGTGAGTCCCCGAAACATGTCGGCCTTCTACCTTTTTCAGTTTAATAGCAAAGAAAATCCTCCTGGACTTCTCAACGATTTGGGAGAAGTCTGGCACCGTGAGAATGCCAAAAAAGGTGCTATTTTCACCCATCAGCGCATACAAGTCCTGACGAAGGGAGTTGTGAGTCCCTGAAACACGTTGTACTTCTATCTTTCTATTCATTTTATTAGCAAAAAGAAAAAAATCCTACCGGACTTCTCAAGGATTGGAATGAGTCTTGTACTGCAGGAATGCAAAAAGAAGGCGCTTTTTGCACCCATTACCATACAAGTCCTGACGAAGGGAGTTGTGTGTCCCCGAAACACGTTGGAGTTCTACCTTTCTACTCGGTATACTAACATCAAGAATGAATCCTACCGGACTTCTCAATGATTGGGATGAGTCTTGTACTGCAAGAACGCAAAAACAAGGTGCTTTTCGCACCCATTACCATACAAGTCCTGACGAAGGGAGTTGTGAGTCCCCCGAAACATGTCGGCCTTCTACCTTTTCAGTTTAACAGCAAAGAAAATCCTCCTGGACTTCTCAACGATTTGGGAGAAGCCTGGCACCGTGAGAATGCCAAAAAAAGTGCTATTTTCACCCATCAGCGCATACAAGTCCTGACGAAGGGAGTTGTGAGTCCCCGAAACACGTTGTACTTCTATCTTTCTATTCAGTTTAATAGCAAAAAGAAGAAATCCTACCGGACTTCTCAACGGTTGGAATGAGTCTTGTGCTGCAAGAATGCAAAAGAAGGGTGCTTTTTGCACCCATCAGCCTACACGTCCTGACGAAGGGAGTTGGGAGTCCCCCGAAACACGTTGGAGTTCTACCTTTCTATTCCGTATAATAATAGCGACAAGAAAAAATCCTACCAGACTTCTCAAGGATTGGGAGGAGTCTTGCAAGAACGCCCTAATTAAAAAAAGGGTGCCATTTGCAATCATCAGTCATGACGAAACGCGTTGGTCCTCAACCTTTCTATTGCAAGAACGGCCAAAAAAAAAAGGGGGAGGGGGCTATTTGCAGCCTTTAGCATACAAGTCCTGACGAAGGGAGAGGAGTCACCGAAACCCGTTGGACTTCTACCTTTTCTATTGTGTTGAATGAAAAGAAACCCACTGGAACGATCCAGATGTGGTTTGGCTCTCGTTCTTCCAAAACTCAGTTTACAGTGCCCTCTAGTCGTGTTGCGGCGCAGCGCTTTTTGCACAGCCCAATCGCACTGCGGCACGCTTGAATTTTGAATGCGCGCTATTTGCCCCGCCCACTTTGCGCCCGGGCCGCGGTGCAGACATTTCCGCCTTTTTGCTTTCAGCCATGATCTGTTGTCGTCAGCGCCTTCTGTCGCACCGCCCGCCGAGCGTCTTCTGCAGCGCGCTCCTCCCTTTCGCCATAATGACGAGCGCCCTGGTTTTCTGTGTCGGGGACGCTCGTTTTTTCCCCGCCGCGTCCTTCTGCCGCGTCCCCCCTCTATCAGATCTCTATTCTCCTCCAGGTCACTGGACACAGTGTTGCTCTAATTCTCTCAATCTTCCCTCTGCGGGTCAGACGCACGCCGGCGGGCACGTCGCTGCGCGCTCTCCTGCGGCTCGCGGAAGGTTCACAGTGGACCTGGGAAAAAAAAGTTCAATTCACCTTGGGGACAGCCGGGATTTCTATTCCTGACCAACACGAAAAAAAAAGGCGTACGGGAATGCGAGGTCTCGGCAACGGTCTCGGCAACGGTCTCGGCAATGGTCTTCATAATGGTCTCTGCAATGGTCTCGGCAACGGTCTCTGCAATGGTCTTCATAATGGTCTTCATAATGGTCTCGGCAACGGTCTCTGCAATGGTCTCGGCAACGGTCTCTGCAATGGTCTTCATAATGGTTTTGGCAATGGTCTTCATAATGGTCTTGGCAATGGTTTTCATAATGGTCTCGGCAATGGTCTTCATAATGGTCTCGGCAATGGTCTTCATAATGGTCTCGGCAACGGTCTCGTCAATGGTCTCGGCAACGGTCTCTGCAATGGTCTTCATAATGGCCTCGGCAACGGTCTCGGCAACGGTCTTCATAATGGTCTTGGCAATGGTCTTCATAATGGTCTCTGCAACGGTCTTCATAATGGTCTTGGCAATGGTCTCGGGAATGGTATCTGGAAAAGTCTCTGCAATGGTCTTCATAATGGTCTCGGCAATGGTCTCGGCAACGGTCTCTGCAATGGTCTTCATAATGGTTTTGGCAACGGTCTCTGCAACGGTCTCTGCAATGGTCTCTGCAACGGTCTCGGCAACGGTCTTTATAATGGTCTCGGCAACGGTCTCGGCAATGGTCTTCATAATGGTCTCGGCAATGGTCTTGGCAATGGTCTCTGCAACGGTCTCTGCAATGGTCTTCATAATGGTCTCTGCAACGGTCTCTGCAATGGTCTTCATAATGGTCTCTGCAACGGTCTCTGCAATGGTCTTCATAATGGTTTTGGCAATGGTCTTCATTATGAAGACCATTGCCGAGACCATTATGAAGACCATTGCCGAGACCATTATGAAAACCATTGCCGAGACCATTATGAAGACCATTGCCAAGACCATTATGAAGACCATTGCCGAGACCATTATGAAGACCGTTGCCGAGACCATTATGAAGACCATTGCCGAGACCATTATGAAGACCATTGCCGAGACCATTATGAAGACCGTTGCCGAGACCATTATGAAGACCATTGCCGAGACCATTATGAAGACCGTTGCCGAGACCATTATGGTCTCGGCAACGGTCTTCATAATGGTCTTCATAATGGTCTCGGCAATGGTCTCGGTGGCAGGTCACCTTCTCCAGCTCGTCGCGTTATCACCTCCCTATCAGCGTTTGCTTTGAAAAACTAAACATATCTCTTTTTGACAACTATCCCCCCCAAAACGCAGATTTCTAATTGGCCACCTTCGCCGATCGCACCCTGCCCCCAGCCCCCCCCCCCCCGGCCACCCTTCGCATTTCCCGAAGGAGCCCACCTAGACCTGTCGATTTAATGGCAGCGATGACAAAAAATAGCGAGGAGCGCCTTCCAGTTTGATGACACGTTGACGGATTAATGGATCTGCGTTTCTCTTGTCTCTATAATTGCTCTCGTGAGCAGGAGGAGGCGGTGGTGGTGGTGGCGGCGGTGGAGTCGGCGGTGGTGGCGGCGGTGGGGGGGGAGAGAAACATCGCCAGAGGTTCTCATTGGTCTCCAGCAGAAAGCTCACCTCTAAGCTGTTCCCTGCGTCTCGGAGAAGCAGCGGGGGGAGTTAGAAACTGATTAGCTCTGCCTTTCCCAATGAGATAGCCGAGCTGAGGGCGCCTTCGGGGATTTACCGCGGCGGCTGACTAACTAAAGAGCGCCATCGGCCGCCAAATGCACATGTTCACCGCTATCAGTCCAGCTATTTAGATCTTCTTTTTTTTTTCTCCTCGCTCTTGACGTCCTGGAATGTCATGTTTTCAGTACGCGGGGCCATTTCTGTAGCCAAAACTCCTCAGATTCGCCGCCGCCGCGGGGTCGGGTTTCAGGAGTTTAGGAAGTTCACCGACTCCGATCATTTTTTTTTTTTTTTTTTTACTTGCCGACCGGCGAACTGGGAAATACGTAATTTGTCTGACGTTAAATACCGGGTGGGAGGTGTGGTTGCAGCTAGAGGCCGTGACCCCGGTATTTTCTTTTTCCTCAGGTGCCAGATTTGCCGCAGGATCAGTTTTAGAACGGGCTTACGTTACCGATCTCTGAGCCCCGGGAACCATTAAATGCCGGCGGTGGCTCGTCATAGAGATTTTTGGGGGGCGCAAACAAACTGAAGAAAAAAAAAACATAAATTGCAGCCGCTGTGCCCATCAAGCGCAGCCACTGTGCCCATCAAGCGCAGCCGCTATGCCCCATCGATTGCTGCCAGTGTGCCCATCAATTGCAGCAACTGTTCCCCATCAATTACCACCAGTGTGCCCATCAACTGCTGCCAGTGTGCGCATCAATTGCCGCTACTGTGCCCCATCAATTGCTGCCACTGTGCCCATCAATTGCTGCCACTGTGCCCATCAATTGCCACAACTGTGCCCCATCAATTACCACCAGTGTGCCCATCAACTGCTGCAGTGTGCGCATCAATTGCCGCTACTGTGCCCCATCAATTGCTGCCACCCGTGCCCATAAAATGCAGCCAGTGTGGCCATCAAGCGCAGCCACTGTGCCCATCAAATGCAGCCACTGTGCCCATCAATTGCTGCCACTGTGCCCATCAATTGCTGCCACTGTGCCCATCAATTGCTGCCACTGTGCCCATCAATTGCCGCTACTGTGCCCCATCAATTACCACCAGTGTGCCCATCAACTGCTGCCAGTGTGCGCATCAATTGCCGCTACTGTGCCCCATCAATTGCTGCCAGTGTGCCCATCAAGCGCAGCCACTGTGCCCATCAAGCGCAGCCACTGTGCCCATCAAGCGCAGCCACTGTGCCCATCAAACGCAGCCACTGTGCCCTATCAATTGCTGCCAGTGTGCCCATTCAATTGCTGCTTCTGTGCCCATCAAACGCCGCCAGTGTGCCCATCAATTGCCGCCAGTGTGCTCATCAATTGCCGCTGCTGTGCCCCATCAATTGCTGCCAGTGTGCCCATTAATTGCTGCCAGTGTGGCCCATCAAGCGCAGCCACTGTGCCCATCAATTGCCGCTACTGTGCCCCTAAATTGCTGCCAGTGTGCCCATCAATTGCCGCTACTGTACCCCATCAATTGCTGCCAGTGACGCAAATACCGTGTGACACAAAAAGTTGCAATAACCACCATTTTATTCTCTAGGTCTCTGCTAAAAAAGAAAAAATAAATTTTCTAGCAAAAAACACAGATTTACTTGAATAAATTATACTTTTTACAAGTGTCAGAAAAGGGGCGGGGTCCTAAGTGGCAAAAAAAGTCTCTTCAGGCCTTCGTGCACAGTGCACGTTTTGACGCCACTCTGCTCTTAACGGTGTCTGGAGCATTTTTTTTTTGGCGTGTTTAAGTGTTTGGGCCGTTAATTAATTTGATTGGGCAGGGGGTGCAGAATGTGGGGTAGTGGGGGGGTGCAGAATATGGAGGATGCAGGGGTTGCAGAATGTGGGGGATGCAGGGGGTGCAGAATGTGGGGTAGTGGGCCTGCAGAATATAAGAGGATGCAGGGGGAGCAGAATATAGAGGATGCAGGGGGTGCAGAATGTGGGGTAGTGGGGGATGCAGGGGGTGCAGAATATAGAGGGTGCAGGGGAGCAGAATGTGGGGGAATGTAGAGGATGCAGGAGGTGGCATGCAGAATACAGAGGATGCATGGGGGGTGCAGAATATAGAGGATGCAGTGGGTTCAGAATGTGGGGTAGTGGGGGATGCAGGGGGTACAGGTTGCAGTGGGTGCAGAATGTAGAAGATGCAGGGGGTGCAGAATGTAGAAGATGCAGGGGGTTGCAGAAGTGTAGAAGATGCATGGGGTGCAGAATGTTGAGGATTCGGGGGGGGTGCAGGATGTAGAGGATGCTGGAGGTGCAGAATATAGAGGATGCAGGGGGTGCAGAATGTGGGGTAGTGGGCCTGCAGAATATAGAGGATGCAGGGGGTGCAGAATATAGAGGATGCAGGGGGTGCAGAATATAGAGGGATGCAGGGGTGCAGAATATTAGAGGATGCAGGGGGTGCAGAATGTGGGGTAGTGGGGCCTGCAGATTATAAGAGGATGCAGGGGGTGCAGAATATAGAGGATGCAGGGGAGTGCTGAATGTGGGGTAGTGGGGGGATGCAGGGGGTGCACAATATAGAGGGTGCAGGGGGTGCAGAATATAGAGGGTGCAGGGGGAGCAAATATAGAGGGTGCAGGGGGAGCAGAATATAGAGATGGGCAGGGGAGTGCTCAATGCAGGTAGTGGGGAGGATGCAGGGGGGTGGCAGAATAGAGTGTGAGTGGGTGCAGGGGGAGCAGAATATAGAGGGGGCAGGGGGGGAGCAGAATATAGAGGGTGCAGGGGGAGCAGAATATAGAGGATGCAGGGGGAGCAGAATATAGAGGATGCAGTGGTTCAGAATGTGGGGGTAGTGGGGGATGCATGGGGCACAGGGTTGCAGTGGGTGCAGAATGTAGAAGATGCGGGGGGGGGGTGCAGAATGTAGAGATGCAGGGGGTGCAGGATGTAGAGGATGCCGGGGGGTGCAGAATGTAGAGGATGCCGGGTGGTGCAGAATGTAGAAGATGAACTCTCCTCGATAAATTGATTTGCATCCAACGTTTTCTACACCCCCAAAAAAATTTGGAAAGCCGACGAATCCCCTTTAGACCGCCATCGTATCCCCTACTGCTCCCAAGAAGTCACTTTGCTGCAAGCGCACGTGACGACCTTTTTTTCCATTATGTGATGACAATCATCCCGTACCGCCCCCTCCTTCCAAGGAGATGAGGCCCAACTTGACATGATTGACCCACAATCCCCCCTTTTTCTTTTTTCTTCTTTTCTTTTTTGCACCTTGGCACCATTGCCAAGACCATCTTAACCCCCCCCCCCCAAACTACGTGCCTTCAGGAGATGCCATCAGAGCGGGTGTAAAATAACGCCATTGTATTGTCTCCTGCTCCACAAAAGTCACTTTGCTGCAGCGCACGTGACGACCTTTTTTTGTTATGTGATAAAAATCATCCCGTACCAGCCCCCTCCTTCCTACAAGATGAGGCCCAATTGAACGTGATTGACCCACAATCCCCACTTTTGTTTTTTGCACCATGGGCACCATTGCCAAGACCACCCAAACTACATGTCTTCAGGAGATGCCACAACCCCCCCCCCCCCTTTTGTTTTTGTTTTTTTGCACCTTGGGCACCATTGCCAAGACCACCCAAACTACGTGTCTTCACAAGATGCCATCAGAGCAGGCGTAAAATAACGCCATCGTATCGTCTCCTGAGTCACTTTGCTGCAGCGCACGTGACAACCTTATTTTTCGTTATGTGATAAAAATCATCCCGTACCAGCCCCCTCCTTCCTACAAGATGAGGCCCAACTTCATGTGATTGACCCACAATCCCCCCCTTTTGTTTTTTGCACCTTGGGCACCATTGCCAAGACCACCCAAACTACGTGCCTTCACAAGATGCCATCAGAGCAGGCGTAAAATAACGCCATTGTATCTTCTCCTGAGTCACTTTGCTGCAGCGCACGTGACAACCTTTTTTTTCGTTATGTGATAAAAATCATCCCGTACCAGCCCCCCTCCTTCCTACGAGATGAGGCCCAACTCAACGTGATTGACCCACAATCCCCCCCTTTTGTTTTTTGCACCTTGGGCACCATTGCCAAGACCACCCAAACTACGTGCATTCATGAGATGCCATCAGAGCAGGCGTAAAATAACGCCATCGTATTGTCTCCTGCTCCACAAAAGTCACTTTGCTGCAGCGCACGTGACGACCTTTTATTTCGTTATGTGATAAAAATCATCCCGTACCAGCCCCTCCTTCCTACAAGATGAGGCCCAACTCAACGTGATTGACCCACAATCCCCCCCTTTTGTTTTTTGCACCTTGGGCACCATTGCCAAGACCACCTAAACTACCTGCCTTCAGGAGATGCCACAATCCCCCCCCTTTTGTTTTTTTGCACCATGGGCACCATTGCCAAGACCACCCAAACTACGTGTCTTCAGGAGATGCCACAACCCCCCCCCCACTTTGTTTTTTTTGCACCTTGGGCACCATTGCCAAGACCACCCAAACTATGTGTCTTCAGGAGATGCCACAATCCCCCCCCCCCCCTTTTTTTTTTTTGCACCTTGGGCACCATTGCCAAGACCACCCAAACTACGTGCCTTCACAAGATGCCATCAGAGCAGGCGTAAAATAACGCCATCGTATCGTCTCATGAGTCACTTTGCTGCAGCGCACGTGACAACCTTATTTTTCGTTATGTGATAAAAATCATCCCGTACAGCCCCCTCCTTCCTACAAGATGAGGCCCAACTTCATGTGATTGACCCACAATCCCCCCCTTTTTTTTTTTTTTTTGCACCTTGGGCACCATTGCCAAGACCACCCAAACTACGTGCCTTCAGGAGATGCCATCAGAGCAGGCGTAAAATAACGCCATTGTATCGTCTCCTGAGTCACTTTGCTGCAGCGCACGTGACAACCTTTTTTTTCGTTATGTGATGAAAATCAGGCCCAATTCAACGTGATTGACCCACAATCCCCTCCTTTTGTTTTTTGCACCTTGGGCACCATTGCCAAGACCACCCAAACTACGTGTGTTCAGGAGATGCCACAATCCCCCCCTTTTGTTTTTGTTTTTTTTCACCTTGGGCACCATTGCCAAGACCACCCAAACTACGTGTCTTCAGGAGATGCCACAATCCCCCCCCCCCCTTTTGTTTTTTTTTGCACCTTGGGCACCGTTGCCAAGACCACCGAAACTACGTGTCTTCAGGATATGCCACAATCCCCCCCTTTTGTTTTTGTTTTTTTTCACCTTGGGCACCATTGCCAAGACCACCCAAACTACGTGTCTTCAGGAGATGCCACAATCCCCCCCCCCCCTTTTGTTTTTTTTTGCACCTTGGGCACCGTTGCCAAGACCACCGAAACTACGTGTCTTCAGGATATGCCACAATCCCCCCCTTTTGTTTTTGTTTTTTTTCACCTTGGGCACCATTGCCAAGACCACCCAAACTACGTGTCTTCAGGAGATGCCACAATCCCCCCCCCCCTTTTGTTTTTTTTTGCACCTTGGGCACCGTTGCCAAGACCACCGAAACTACGTGTCTTCAGGATATGCCAC
Source organism: Rana temporaria (assembly GCF_905171775.1). Classification (NCBI taxonomy): domain Eukaryota; kingdom Metazoa; phylum Chordata; class Amphibia; order Anura; family Ranidae; genus Rana; species Rana temporaria. The sequence goes on from NC_053496.1 coordinate 5,460,617, forward strand.
AATCCCCGCTTTTGTTTTTTGCACCTTGGGCACCGTTGCCAAGACCACCCAAACTACGTGCCTTCACGAGATGCCATCAGAGCAGGCGTAAAATAACGCCATCGTATCGTCTCCTGCTCCACAAAAGTCACTTTGCTGCAGCGCACGTGACGACCTTTTTTTTTCGTTATGTGATAAAAATCATCCCGTACCAGCCCCCCTCCTTCCTAGGAGATGAGGCCCAACTTGACGTGTTTGACCCACAATCCACCCCCTTTTTTTTTTTTTGCACCTTGGGCACCGTTGCCAAGACCACCCAAACTACGTGCATTCACGAGATGCCATCAGAGCAGGCGAAAAATAACGCCATCGTATCTTCTCCTGCTCCACAAAAGTCACTTTGCTGCAGCGCACGTGGCGACCTTTTTTTTTTCGTTATGTGATAAAAATTATCCCGTACCCGCCCCCCTCCTTCCTACAAGATGAGGCCCAACTCAACGTGATTGACCCACAATCCCCCCCCCCTTTTTTTTTTTTTGCACCTTGGGCACCATTGCCAAGACCACCCAAACGACGCGTCTTCACGAGAGGCCATCAAATTTTGGATTTCACCCAAACCTCCATTAATTCGCTGCCTCCTCGTAAACTCCACGTCTGTTCCTCAACTACGGCTTTTGTTTGTGACAAAAGCCAGGAGTTCTTTTTTTATTTTTTTATTTCTGCCTCTTATCTCTAATGGAGCTTCTTCTTCTTTTTTTCTTCTCTTCTTTTTTTTTTTTTTTTTTATGTCGTATGCGTGTGCCGCCTGTCTATCCGTCTAGGAGCGCAGTATGGAAGTGAGCGTCTGATGCGGTACGCCTGGTTTATCATTGCAGGACACCCACGTCCCACTTCTCCTTCTGTCTGCCTTTGCCACCGTCTCAACCGTCACCAAACCCCCCCCCCCTTTTTTTGGCTTTATCAAAAGGAGCCAATAGGAGGGTGGAGGGGTTCTCTCTTCATCCCCCCCCCCCTTTTGTTTCTTGTACATTTTTGTTCTTGATACAATGTATATATATAGAGATGTGCGTCACATGCTTGTTATTCAGTAGACTCGATTTCTCTCTCTCTCTCTCTCTCTCTCTCTCTCTCTCTCTCTCTCTCTCTCTCTCTCTCTCTCTCTCTCTCTCTCTCTCTCTCTCTCTCTCTCTCTCTCTCTCTCTCTCCTCTCTCTCCCTTCTCTCTCTCCTCTCTCTTTTACTCAGGTCACTTTGACAAGCTCACTCTCCTCCCACTAGCATTGCAATTAGCATATTAATAAACCACAGTACTGCCAGTGGAGAGAGAGAGAGAGAGAGCGAGGAGAGAGCGAGGAGAGAGCGAGAGAACGCACATACAAGCTCACATACAGAGACAGAATAAAAATTCCTCCTGCCTGCTTCCTCTGAGGCCCAATTTCTGCTCTTTTTTTTTTTTTTTAGGAAGGGGGGCTCATTTCTTTTTTGTTTTTTTTTTGTTCTCCGAGATTCCGCACGGGCATTTTATGCCAGGAGCCGTAGCCGCGGGCACCCAGTACCTTCTCGGTTTCAGACCAGGCATGTGAAGATGTCAGTGGGCTGCGCATGTCCTGGTAAGTGCCTCTTCTTTATTATTATTATTCACCGATAATTAACTGGGAATCAATTTGCTTAAGTCGTCTTTTGTCGCAGAAAACCGGGGGGCCTGTGGATGTTCTTTTTGCATCAAAGAAACAAACGTGACCTGTGTGGTGGCATTACCTTGGAGTGGATGGAAGGTGGTTGTGGTGGTGATTGTGGAAGGGGGGCAAGAAACAAAAGTGACCTGTGTGTTGGCTTTACCTTGAAGTGGATCGAAGGTGGTGGTGGCGGTGCTGGTGGTGGTGGTGGTGGAAGTGGGCAAGAAACAAAAGTAACCTGTGTGGTGGTTTTACCTTGGAGTGGTTCGAAGGTGGCAGTGGTGATGGTCGAAGGGGGCAAGAAACAAATGTGACCTGTGTGTTGGCTTTACCTTGGAGTGGATCGAAGGTGGTGGTCGAAGGGGGAAAGAAACAAATGTGACCTGTGTGGTGGCTTTACCTTGGAGTGGATCGAAGGTGGTGGTGGTGCTGGTGGTGGTGGTGGTCGAAGGGGGCAAGAAACAAATGTGACCTGTGTGTTGTCTTTACCTTGGAGTGGATCGAAGGTGATGGTGATGTCGAAGGGGGAAAGAAACAAACGTGACCTGTGTGTTGGCTTTACCTTGGAGTGGATTGAAAGTGGTGGTGGTGGTTGAAGGGGGCAAGAAGCAAAAGTGACCTGTGTGTTGGCTTTACCTTGGAGTGGATCGGAAGTGGTGGTGGTGGTTGAAGGGGGCAAAAAGCAAAAGTGACCTGTGTGTTGGCTTTCCCTTGGAGTGGATCGAAGGTGGTGGTGGAAGGTGGCAAGAAACAAATGTGACCTGTGTGTTGGCTTTACCTTGGAGTGGATCGAAGGTTTTGGTGGTGGAAGAGGGCAAGAAACAAAAGTAACCTGTGTGTTGGCTTTACCTTGGAGTGGATCGAAGGTGGTGGTGGTGGAAGGGGGCAAGAAACAAAAGTGACCTGTGTGTTGGCTTTACCTTGGAGTGGATCGAAGGTGGTGGTGGTGGAAGGGGGGCAAGAAACAAAAGTGACCTGTGTGTTGGCTTTACCTTGAAGTGGATCGAAGGTGGTGGTGGTGGTGGAAGAGGGGCAAGAAACAAAAGTGACCTGTGTGTTGGCTTTTCTTTGAAGTGGATCGAAGGTGGTGGTGGTGTTGGTGGTGGTGGAAGGGATCAAGAAACAAACCTGACCTGTGTGGTGGCTTTACCTTGGAGTGGTTCGAAGGTGGCAGTGGTGATGGTCGAAGGGGGCAAGAAACAAATGTGACCTGTGTGTTGGCTTTTCCTTGAAGTGGATCGAAGGTGGTGGTGGTGGAACAGGGCAATAAACAAACCTGACCTGTGTGTTGGCTTTACCTTGGAGTGGATCGAAGTGGGTGGTGGTGGAAGGTGGGGGGGGGGGGGGGGGGATGCAATAAAAATCCCAGAGTTCCTAAATAGGAACCAATCAGAAGTGCTTGTGGATCTTTGACCTTGGGTCACGTAGTTAGTAGGCTTGAGGTTGACCAAAAAAAATAAAAAAAAAATTGTGGCCTGGATTGGCGAGCTGCAAAAATAAAATAAAAAATGTGTTTTCTGGAATGTAGCGCGTTGCAATTTTTTGTTGTTTTTCTCCCCCCCCCCCCCGGCAAAGAGACGGGGGGTTACTAGAGGTCGTTGTGGTCCCTGCGGGCCGGTGAAAGGCCCATTTTTGGACCCGGTTTCCCTTGATCTCGGGTAACTCTTCCGGCTCCGGTTTGGTTCGGGGCGAATAATATTGAACTGCCTGTTGATTGCGGCGGCGGTGTCGGAACCCGAAGGTATTAATATTTGCGTCACGCTAGAGCTGTATACATATTGGTGGTTGTTGTTGTTGGGGGGTGTTGGGGGGGGGGGGGGGTTGTGTGCCAGATGTTTTTTTTTTTTTTTGGAAAAGGCGCTGGAGTTGTAGGTTTTCGGCGCAGATTGTACGGCTTGTTCTTCTCTCTGGATGTGTTTAGCGAGGAGGACACCTTTGCGGCGTGCAAATCCGCAGGGACTCATTATCAACGTCTAAGAGAAAGACGAGGAAACATTAGGACCGCGTTTAACCCAGTGGCTGCTGGATTCTCTGAGGACCGAGGAAACTCTCATGGGGGGGGGGGTTTGCTAGGCAACGTACCTTGAGAAATGTTGTTTTTGTATTTGGTGTTTTATTATTTTTATTTTTTTATTTTTTTAAGCTTTGTTTTCTATTGACTTCAATGTGACTGTAATAAATACTCATGCAGCGTTGGTATACTGTACATTGTATCAATAATATTATTATTAATAATAATAATGATACTATTATTTTTGTTTTGTTTTTAATAAATAATATTCCTTATTTTTTTTAAGCTTTGTTTTCTATTGACTTCAATGTGGCAGCATTGGTATACATTGTGTCGATATCAAAAATATTATTATTAAATAATAATAATAATAATAATAATAATAATGATGATATTATTATTATTTTTATTATTAAAAAAATAATAATAAATAACATTCCTTATTTTTTTAAGCTTTGTTTTCCATTGATTTCAATGTGGCAGCATTGGTATACATTGTGTCGATATCAAAAATATTATTAATAATAATAATAATAATAATAATAATGATGATAATATTATTATTATTTTTATTAATAAAAAAACAATATTCCTTATTTTTTTAAGCTTTGTTTTCTATTGACTTATATGTTTCTGTAATACTCATACAGCATTGGTATACATTGTATCAATATCAATCATTTTATTAATAATAATAATAATAATAATAATAATAATAATAATAATAATAATAATAATGATACTATTATTGTTATTTTTATTATTACATTTTTTTTAATAAATAATATTCCTTATTTTTTTAAGCTTTGTTTTCTATTGACTTCAATGTGGCAGCATTGGTGTACATTGTATCGATATCAAAAATATTATTAATATATAATAATAATGATATTATTATTATTATTATTTTTATTATTAAAAAAATAATAAAAAATAATATTCCTTATTTTCTTAAGCTTTTTCTATTGACTTCAATGTGACTGTAATAAATACTCATGCAGCGTTGGTATACATTGTATCAATAATATTATTACTATTAATAATACTGTTAATATTATTATTTTTATTAAAAAAATAAAAATAATAATAAATAATATTCCTCTAGTGTTGGTGTTGGGCATTATTAATATTAAGAATAATAATGATATTATTATTATTTTATTATTATTAAAAAATAATAATAAATAATGTTCCTCTAGTATTGGTGTTGGGCATAATATTTTTTTTTTTTTTATTATTAAAAAATAAGAATAAGAATAAATAATATTCCTCTAGTATTGGTGTTGGACATTATTATAAATAATAATAATATTATTATTTGTATTATTAAAAAAAAATAATAATAAATAATATTCCTCTAGTGTTGGGCTCTTTGAGGTGATCCCACATTTCCCTGGCTTGGTACGAGACACCTGTTCAGAATAAGATTTGGTGACTCCTGACTTGTGGCATCAGCATCCCCCCCCCCCCTCCAATGACTCACATTGGTTCAGGTAGAGTAAGAAATACTCCATATGACCAAAGTATGAGGACTTCCCTCCAAATTGCTGAGTTCATTGTATCGATAATAATATTTAGAATATTTCTATAGTGTTGGGTTGGTGTTGGGCTCTTTGAAGAGTTCTCACATATCTCTGGCCTGGGTACGAGACGCCTGTTAAGGATATGATATGGTGGCTTCATACTTGTTGCCTTGGTTCAGGTTCAGATTGGTTGCCTTCGTTCAGGTAGAGTAAGAAATACTCCATATGACCGAAGTATGGGGACTTCCCTCCAAGTTATTGAGTTCAGGTCCTCCAAGCCTGTCTAAGAGTATCTCTGGCTTGGTACGAGACGCCTTTTTAGGATCAGAGTTGGAATAATAATAATGATAAGTAATATTTCTCTAGTGTTGGGCTCTTTGAAGAGATCCCACATTTCTCTGGCATCGGCATCTTGCCCCCCATGTGTTGCCTTGGCTCAGGTAGAGTGAGAAATACTCCATATGACCACCAAAGTATGGGGGCTTCTCTCGAGTCCATTGTATCAATAATAATAACAAATAATATTTCGAATATTTCTATAGCTTTCTATAGGTTGGTGTTGGGCTCTTTGAAGAGTTCTCACGTATCTGTCTTGGTTACGAGACACCTGTTAAGGATAAGATATGGTGGCATCAGCATTTGACCCCCCCCCCCCCCTTCATGCTTTGCCTTGGTTCAGGTGGAGAAATACTCCATATGACCAAAGTATGAGGTCTTCCCACCAGGTTATTGAGTTCAGGTCCACCAAGCCTGCCTAAAGCTGCTGTTCAGAGGATTACAGGAAGACAATATTAAGATAGTCATCAGGTATTTGTCATTTTTCTTTCTTTTTGGATTTAGTGGATAGATTTGTTTTCAATTGACGCCAATGTTACCGTAATAAATACTCATGCTGCCCTGGTATACGTTGTATCGACAATAGTAATAATAAATAATATTTCTCTAACATTTGGTGACTCCTGACTTGTGGCATCAGCATCTTGACCCCTCCCATGCGTTGCCTTGGTTCAGGTAGAGTAACAAATACTTTATATGACCAAAGTATTGGGCTTCCCTCCAAATTATTGAGTTCATTGTATCGATATTGTTGGTGTTGGTGTTTTGGCTCCCACATTTCTCTGGTATCACCATCATGGTCCCCATGACTTGCTTTAGTTCAGGTAGAAGAAATGCTCCACATGACCAATGTATGGGGACCTCCCGCCATTATTATTGAGTTCAGGCCCACCAAGCCTCTCTCAGAGCTTCTGTGGAAGGGATTCCAGGAAGCCAATATAAAGGTGGACATCAGGTATTTCTATAGGGTTGGGGTTGGACTCTGAAGTCACGTATATCTGTGGCTTGGTACAGGACACCTGTTCAGAATAAGATTTGGTGATCTGTAAGTTGTGGCATCGGCATCATGCCCAACAATGAGTTGCCTTGGCTCAGGTAGAGTAAAAAATGTTCCATATGACCAAAGTATGGGGACTTCCCTCAAAACTGTTGAGTTCATTGTGTATCCGGCTTAAGAAATACTTTATATAACCAAAGTATGAGGACTTTCCTCCAAATTATTGAGTTCATTGTATCGATATTGTATCAATAATAACAAGTAATATTTTGAATATTTCTATAGGGTTCGGTTGGTGTTGGGCTCTTTGAAGGGTTGTCATGTATTTCTGGCTTGGTACAAGAGACCTGGCAACAGCATCTTGCCCCCCCCCCCCATGTGTTGCCTTGGTTCAGGTGGAGTAAAAAATGCTCCATATGAACAAAGTATGGGGGCTTCTATAGGGTTGGGTTGGTGTTGGGCTCTTTGAGGGGTTGTCATGTATTTCTGGCTTGATACAAGACACCTATTAAGGATACGATTGGTGACTCCTGGCCTTGTGGCAATGGCATCTTGCCCCTCCCATGTGTTGCCTTGGTTCAGGTGGAGTAAAACATGCTCCATATGACCAAAGTATGAGGAATTTCCTCCAAATTTATTGAGTTCATTGTATCAATATTGTATCAATAATAATAATGATATAAAGTAATATTTAGAATATTTCTATAGTGTTGGGTTGGTGTTGGGCTCTTTGAAGAGTTCTCATGTATCTCTTTCTTGGTACGAGACACCTGTTAAGGATATGATTTGGTGGCATCATACTTGTGGCATCAGCAATTTGACCCCCCCCCCCTCCATGTGTTGCCTTGGTTCAGGTGGAGTAAAAAATACTCCATATGACCAAAGTATGGGGACTTCCCTCCAAATGGTTTAGTTCATTGTGTATCAGGCTTAAGAAATACTTCATATAACCAAAGTATGAGGACTTTCCTCCAAATTGTTGAGTTCATTGTATGGATATAGTATCAATAATAATAATAATAAGTAATATTTAGAATATTTCTATAGGGTTGGGTTGGTGTTGGGCTCTTTGAAGGGTTGTCATGTATTTCTGGCTTGGTACAAGACACCTGTTAAGGATAAGATTTGGTGACTCCAGGCCTTGTGGCAATGGCATCTTGCCCCCCATGTGTTGCCTTGGTTCAGGTGGAGTAAGAAATGCTCCATATGACCTAAGTATGGGGACTTTCCTCCAAATCTATTGAGTTCATTGTATCGGTAATAATAATAACAAGTAGTATTTAGAATATTTCTATAGCGTTGAGTTGGTTTTGGGCTTTTTGAAGAGTTCTCACGTATCTCTTTCTTGGTACGAGACACCAGTTAAGGATAAGATATGGTGGTATCATACTTGTGGCATCAGCAATTTGCCCCCCCCCCCCCTTAATGCATTGCCTTGGTTCAGGTGGAGTAAGAAATGCTCCATATGACCAAAGTATGGGGGCTTCTATAGGGTTGGTGTTGGGCTCTTTGAAGGGTTGTCATGTATTTCTGGCTTGGTACAAGACACCTGTTAAGGATACGATTTGGTGACTCCTGGCCTTGTGGCAATGGCATCTTGCCCCCCTCATGTGTTGCCTTAGTTTAGGTGGAGTAAAAAATACTCAATATGACGAAATCATGGGACTTCCCTTCAAATTAAGGTTTGGTGCACCAAGCCTGTCTAAGGGCTGCTGTGCAGAAGATTACAGGAAGCCAATATAAAGGTAGACGTCAGGAATTTTTTGCTAGCTGTACACTTTTTAAATTTTTTTTTTTTTTTTTTTTGCATTTAGTGGGTAGATTTGTTTTCCATTGACTCCAATGTGACCGTAATAAATACTCATGCAGCATTGGTATACATTGTATCAACACTAGTAATAATAATACAAAATAATATTTCTATAGTGTTGGGTTGGTGTTGGGCTCTTTGAAGAGTTGTCACGTAGATCTGGCTTGGTACGAAACACCTATTAAGGTATTTAGTGATCATGACTTGTGGTATCGGCATCTTAACCCCCGCCCCCTCCCCCCATGTGTTGCCGTAGTTCAGGTAGATTAACCACTTAAGCCTCTTTTTGAGATTTGTTGTTTACAAGTTTTTTTTTTTTTGCTAGAAAATTACTTAGAACCCCCAAACATTATACATTTTCTTTTCTAATACCCTGGAGAATAAAATGGCGGTCGTTTGCCATACTTTTTGTCACACCGTATTTGCACAGCCGTCTTACAAGCGCACTTTTTTTGGGGGGAAAAATACCCTTTTTTGAATTAAAAAAAATAAGACAACATTAAAGTTAGCCCAATTTCATTTTTTATAGTGTGAAAGATAATGTTACGCCGAGCAGGGCCGCCATCAGGGGGGGGTACAGGCAGTACACCTGTAAGGGGGCTCGGATGGCAAGCCCCTTTAAAAAAAAAAAACTTTTTTTTTAGGGGTCAGGAGGTCCCCAGTGCCCCGCATGACAACCCCCCTTTTTTAATTCCCGGAGATCCCCAGGGCCCCGCATGACAACCCCCCTTCTCAATTTGCGGCAGTAAATTTGCCGAGTAAATTGATACCCAACATGTCACGCTTCAAAATTGCGCCCGCTCGTGGAATGGCGACAAACACTTGCCCTTAAAAATCTCCATAGGCGACGTTTAAAAAAATTCTACAGGTTGCATGTTTTGAGTTAGAGGAGGTCTGGGGCTAGAATTATTGCTCTTGCTCTAACGATCGCGGGGACACCTCACTTGTGTGGTTAGAACACCGTTTTCATATGCGGGCGCTGCTCGCGTATGCGGTCTCTTCTGCGCGCAAGCTCGTCGGGACGGGGCGCTTTAAAACATTTTTTTTTCTAATTTATTTTACTTTATTTTATTGATTTAGACACAGTTTTATTTTTTTTTAAATGGGTCACTTTTATTCCTACTACAAGGAATGTAAACATCCCTTGTAATAGAAAAAAAGCATGACATGTCCTCTTACATATGAGATCTGGGGGGGGCCGCCATATTCCCCCTCACTCATCTCCATACCCAACCACAGGAAGGACCAGAGAATCCGCCGCAGAGACCACCATTATCGGAAACCGGACCACCGGCTGAAGACGAGGCTACCGGGGTTAGGGTGGCTAGCTGGTGCCATAACAGAGATATCCCTCTTCAAAGTGTCGCCGTATATCGGCGCGGCGGTCCGGAAGTGGTTAAGAAAAATACTCCATATGTTCACGAGGGTGTGGGGACTTGCGCCAAGGACTACAAGAAGCCAATATAAAGGTAGACGTCTGGTATTTATACTGGTTGTACAGTTTGTGATTTAACCACTTAAGGACCGCCTCCTGCAGATATATACGTCGGCAGAATGGCACGGCTGGGCACGTACCTGTACGTCCTCTTTAAGTGCCCAGCCGTGGGTCGCGGGTGCACGCCCGCGACCCGGTCCGAAGCTCTGTGACCGCGGGACCCAATTGCCGCTGGAGTCTCGCGATCGGTCCCCGGAGCTGAAGAACGGGGAGAGGTGAGTGTAAACACAGCTTCCCCGTTCTTCACTGTGGCGCTGTCATCGATCGTGTGTTCCCTGCTATAGGGAAACACGATCAATGACGTCACACGTCCAGCCACACCCCCCTACAGTTAGAAACACAAATGAGGTCACACTTAACCCCTTCAGCGTCCCCTAGTGGTTAACGACCAAACGGCAATTGTCATTTTCACAGTAAACAATGCATTTTTAATGCATTTTTTGCTGTGAAAATGACGATGGTCCCAAAAATGTGTCAAAATTGTCCGAAGTGTCCGCCATAATGTCGCAGTCGCGAAAAAAAACGCTAATCGCCGCCATTAGTAGTAAAAAAAAAAAAAACATAAAAATGCAATAAAACTATCCCCTATTTTATAAATTTTGCGCAAACCAATCGATAAACGCTTATTGCGATTTTTTTTTTTTTTACCAAAAATAGGTAGAAGAATACGTATCGGCCTAAACTGAGGAAAAAAAACGTTTTTTATATATTTTTGGGGGGATATTTATTACAGCAACAAGTAAAAAATATTGCATTTTTTTTTTCAAAATTGTCGCTCTATTTTTGTTTATAGTGCAAAAAATAAAAACCGCACAGGTGATCAAATACCACCAAAAGAAAGCTCTATTTGTGGGGGGAAAAAAGGACGCCGATTTTGTTTGGAAGCCACGTCGCACAACCGCGCAATCGTCAAATTAAAGCGACGCAGTGCCGAATCGCAAAAACTGGCCACTGCCTAAAGGTTCCGGGTCTTAAAGGAACACTAAAGGTTCGTTTTTTATTAGATCAATTGATTGCTGTAAGCTAGAGCATTTAAATATCACTTACCTCGTTTTTCCTTTTGACCTCCAAAATACAGTAATCCAGGTTTGAAAATGCCATTTCCTGTCTCTCCTCTTCTTGCTTTCCACCAGCATCTGAGCCGTTTTGCATGGTGGAAAGCAGAATGTGCTCACCCCCTCCCTATGACTACAGCCCTGCGTGAAGATGCTCTCTTATCCCTCACAGGCATGAAGGCCAAGCCTAATGGGAACTGTAGTTCCCATTAGGCCGTGATGTAGCTAGAATGAATGTGCACCGCAAACCAGGAAGTCAGTGAGAATAACGATTCAGGAGTGACGGAGGTGAATAAAACAGCTCGATAACAACAGGTATCAAACTAGTTATAATGCAAAACATTACTTATTACTTTATCAGCTACTGTCAGACTTTAATTTAAGAGGAAAATATATTTGTCTTTACAACCCCTTTAAGTGGTTAATTTTTCTTCTTAGTTTACAAAGAAATAAACTGAAACATACAAAACAAGCTCAATGGTACATTACGGAAGGCAAAAAATACAAAAACGCACCAAGTCCAGAGGCCATAAAGATCCGTATTAAAAAGAAAAAGAAAGGATAGGATTGGAATGGTTTAGCCCGGGAACAGGGAATGATGGGAGGTTGTAATTTGAACTCCACCATTTCCTCCTGGGATCAATCCCACGTCACCGGGGAAAGGGCAGGTGAAGGCGCAAAACAACATCTGTGAGACTTCTTCTTCAGCGCTGATTTCGCAGATAAAGATCTCCATTGATTTCTTTAATGAATGTATAACTGAATGCAATGTTAACTTTTTATCTATATGGAGTTCCCTGTCCATATATAATATGTGGTCAAGTTGTTTTTTTGGTCACCTGACTATCACGCCAACAGGATAGGCAGGGCTGTCTTAATGAGAGGGCACACCTGGGCACTGCCCAGGGGCTCCAGCTGCACGAGGGGCCCCTGCACTTTCCCCAAAGCAGCCCACGCTGCCCAGGAAATTGGGGGGGCCCCATGATGGCACTGAGAGTGATGGATACACAGGGGAGGCAGTCTGCCTCCTACCTACTTGATGTCTGTTTACCTGCACTGTCATCATTGAAGGGGCCCCAGAGCATTACTTTGCTCAGGGGCCCATGATGCTATTAAGACGGCCCTGAGATACGGTCAGGTATGTGGACCAAAATTTTTCGGGGGGCGCAAACAAACTGAAAAATTCTGTAAAAAAAAAACATCAATTGCAGCCTCACTGTACCAAACGCAACCACTGTGCCCATCAAACGCTCCCACTGTGCCCATCAAACGCTCCCACTGTGCCCATCAAACGCTCTTACTGTGCCCTATGTGCTGCCACTGTGCCCTATGTGCTGCCACTGTGCCCCACGTGCTGCCACTGTGCCCCAAATATTGCCACTGTGCCCCATGTGCTGCCACTGTGCCCCATGTGCTGCCACTGTGCCCCAAATATTGCCACTGTGCCCCAAATATTGCCACTGTGCCCCATGTGCTGCCACAGTGCCCCAAATATTGCCACTGTGCCCCATATGTGCCACTGTGCCTCAAATGCTACCACTGTGGCCCATATGCTGCCACTGTGCCCCAAATAGTGCCACTGTGCCCCATGTTCTGCCACTGTGCCCCATGTTCTGCCACTGTGCCCCATGTGCTCCCACTGTGCCCCATGTGCTGCCACTGTGCCCCATGTGCTGCCACTGTGCCCCATGGGCTGCCACTGTGCCCCAAATATTGCCACTGTCCCCAAAATATTGCCACTGTGCCCCATGTGCTGCCACTGTGCCCCATGTGCTGCCATTGTGCCCCCTGTCCTCTGCCCGGCACTTGCCTTGTGTCGGGTGGGCAACGGGTGACGGCGGCAGGTGGTGAGCGGTGTCCGGTGTCCTCCATCTTCCCTGACCATGATTGCTTCTCCCGCCCGCTCCTCCTCTCGTCCTGTGCTGTGATGTGATTGATAGGCGTCCAATCACAGCGCCTGTCGCTCCAGCCAATCAGGTGACAGGTAACACAGACCCGGTGCACCTGATTGGCTGAGAGGCGGTTCAATGTTAGGAAAGCGGATTCCTTCGCTTTCCTAACTTACAGCTGAGTGAGAAGCGAACACACAGCGTTGCGCCTGCTTCTCACTATTTTGGACACCTATTAGAGCCAATGGCTCTAATAAGGTGCATCCAAAAAACACCCCCGCCAATGTAATTTAGGTGTCCGGTGACTGAAAAGGGGCCAGGCACCTGAATAGGGGGTGCCAACAGCGACCATAGATAGAATCATCCATTGCACGAATCTATCTTTGGTGATTGGAGAGTGACAGGAGAGGGGGGGGGGGTAGGGTGACGCTCCTGTGCCTTTTATGGATGCACCACCACTGATGTGGACCTCCTCCGAATGATGGAGGTCCGGTGTTTCCAATGGTAATGCTCCATCATACAAAGACATTGTAGACCAGCTACTCTCAGTTGGGGTTTCCATGGCACCCTAGGGTTCCTCCAGAGGTTGCTAGGGGCTCCCTGAACTGTGATCTCCCATCTGGTGGTTCCTGCGTAGTTTTGGGTCCATAGCCACTCGGCAGAGCCCCCTGCACGACCCCAAAGATCTGTTTAGGGATCACCACCACTCGAAAGGGGGGATTCTTCTCACTGGCCACCAATCTAAGGGACATTTTTCCCCTGTGTGCAAAGCCAGATCCATAAAGACATGATTTCACCAGCTTGGTGCGGAGGAATGCGAGTGTCCTGTACGGAACCCTGACCGGAACCCTACTGAACACCTTTGAGAGGAATTGTCAACCAAGTCTTGGCTCCCAATATGGGGCCCAGTTTGGTATAGAGGAACTCAAGTGTCCTACACAGAGCCCTGTCCTCAACCCCCCTGTTGGAAGTTGGGGGCAAAATAGGGGGCTAGAGGCTCTGCAGCAATCTAGGGGGGCACTGTGAGTGCTGAGGTCTCCCAGGGGGCGCTGTGGGACAAATTTGGAGGTTGGGGGCACAATGGGGCGCTAGGGCCTTTGTAGCAAGCTAGGGCGCAGTATGGGGGTTGAGGTCTCTCAGGTGGTGTTGTGGAGCATTGTTGGAGGTTGGGGGCACAATAGTGCGCTAGGGCCTTTGTAGAAAGCTAGGAGGTACTGCGAGGGCTGAGATCTCTCAAGGGGTGTTGTGGAAGATTGTTGGAGGTTTGGGGGCACAATGGGGGCCTAGAGCCTCTGTAGCAGGCTAGGGGGCACTGTGAGGGCTGAGGTCTCCCAGGGGGTGCTGTGGGACATTGATGGAGGTTGGGGGCACAATGGGGGGCTGGAGGCTTGGCAGCAAGCTAGGGGGCACTGTGTGAGGGCTGAGGTCTCCCAGGAGGTACTGTGGGACACTGTTGGAGGTTGGGGTCACACTGGGGGGGCTACAGGCTCTGCAGCAAGCTAGGGGGCACTGTGAAGGCTGAGGTCTCTCAGGGGGTGCTGTGAGACACTGTTGGAGGTATGGGGCACTAGGGCCTTTGTAGAGGGCTAGCGGGCATTGTGGGGGCTGAGGTCTCCCAGGGGATGCTGTGGGACATTGATGGAGATTGGGGTCACAATGGGGGGCTGGAGGCTCTGTAGCAAGCTAGGGGGCACTGTGAGGGCTGAGGTCTCTCAGGGGGTGCTGTGGGACATTGATGGAGGTTGGGGGCACAATGGGGGGCACAGGAAGCTCTGCAGCACTTCATACAGAACGAATGTACACTCAGTTTCACTGGATGAATGACTCTGCAATTTTCTTCTTCTAATAAATGCCCCCCAAAGTGTGAGATGGTAGAAAATAAAATATTTGACCATCGCATTGGGTCGGTGTACTTTATACGGCTTTCTGTTTGTTGGGGAACTACAAGTTCCAGCAGACACGCATTTTTGGGACATTTTTATATTTTTTTGTCTTATTTTTTCTGGTTTTAAATCTTCGCTCTGAAGCCCAGTGTCAGATGAAGGGGCACGGAGTGTATGTAATTCGGAAAGATCGCTGTGTGTGCGTTTCCAGGCACGACGGAAGAAGCCAATTAGCGTGTAGTAACAGAAAGGCGCACCATAATTGTTATGTAAGATTCATTATGATGTGTTAACTTCACACCCAAAAAAGCTGTCTGACACCTTCCAGACACGGGGAGCCGAGGGCAGGGGGACGGACTATCTCAATATATTAAGTCATTACCGCGGCAATGTGCGCTCCAAACGTTTTGGCGTTGTATGCGAGGGAATGTACAGAGATTGTTTTTTAAATTTACTGGCCAGGACAAAAAATAAATAAATAATACAATGTAACTTTTTTTGTTGTACAGATGTATATGAAATGTTGCAAATATTGTATCTGTCCATCCTGCAGGTGGCGCCCTTGGCTACATCCGTCCTCTATTGTTTTGCCTCTTGTTGGGGGGAAAAAAAATAACTTGATGTTTACAGTGCTCAGTAGCTCAACCCTTTTACTGCCAGAGCTCTTTTTATCTTTTTTTGCACATTTGTTTAACCGCTTGAACACTGGAAGTTTTTACCCCCCTCATGCAGCGGCAGCTGGTGCACAAAATATTTGGGGGGGCGCAAACAAACTGAAAAAAAAACCTGATCAATTGCAGCCACTGTGCCCATTAAACGCAGCCGCTGTGCCCATCAATTGCTGCTTCTGTGCCCATCAATTGGTGACACTGTGCCCACTAATTGCCGCCACTGTGCCCACCAATTGCTGCTACTGTGCCCCATCAATTGCTGCCCGTGTGCCCATCAATTGCCCATCAATTGCTGCCAGTGTGCCCATCAATTGCTGCCAGTGTGCCCATCAATTGCTACCAGTGTGCCCATCATTTGCTGACACTGTGCCCATCAATTGCCGCCACTGGGCCCATCAATTGCCGCCACTGGGCCCATCAATTGCCGCCACTGGGCCCATCAATTGCCGCCACTGGGCCCATCAATTGCTGCCAGTGTGCTCATCAATTGCCTCCACTGTGCCCATCAATTGCAGCAACTCTTCCCTATCAATTGCCGCCACTGTGCCCATCAATTGCCGCCACTGTGCCCATCAATTGCAGCCACTGTGCCCATCAATTGCAGCCACTGTGCCCATCAAACGCAGCCAGTGTGCTCATCAATTGCTGCTTCTGTGCCCATCAATTGGTGACACTGTGCCCACTAATTGCCGCCACTCTGCCCATCAATTGCTGCTACTGTGCCCCATCAATTGCTGCCCGTGTGCCCATCAATTGGCGCTTCTGTGCCCATCAATTGGCGCTTCTGTGCCCATCAATTGCTGACACTGTGCCCATCAATTGCCGCTACTGTGCCCATCAATTGCCGCTACTGTGCCCATCAATTGCCGCCACTGTGCCCATCAATTGCCGCCACTGGGCCCATCAATTGCCGCCACTGGGCCCATCAATTGCCGCCACTGGGCCCATCAATTGCCGCCCCTGGGCCCATCAATTGCCGCCACTGGGCCCATCAATTGCCGCCAGTGTGCCCATCAATTGCCTCCACTGTGCCCATCAATTGCAGCAACTCTTCCCTATCAAACGCAGCCACTGTGCCCATCAATTGCCGCCACTGTGCCCATCAATTGCCGCCACTGTGCCCATCAATTGCAGCCACTGTGCCCATCAAATGCAGCCACTGTGCCCATCAAACGCAGCCAGTGTGCTCATCAATTGCTGCTTCTGTGCCCATCAATTGGTGACACTGTGCCCACTAATTGCCGCCACTCTGCCTATCAATTGCTGCTACTGTGCCCCATCAATTGCTGCCCGTGTGCCCATCAATTGGCGCTTCTGTGCCCATCAATTGCTGACACTGTGCCCACCAATTGCTGACATTGTGCCCATCAATTGCCGCTACTGTGCCCATCAATTGCTGCTACTGGGCCCATCAATTTCCGCCACTGGGCCCATCAATTGCCGCCACTGGGCCCATCAATTGCCGCCACTGGGCCCATCAATTGCTGCCAGTGTGCCCATCAATTGCAGCAACTCTTCCCTATCAATTGCCGCCACTGTGCCCATCAATTGCCGCCACTGTGCCCATCAATTGCTGCCAGTGTGCCTATCAATTGATGACACTGTGCCCACCAATTACTGACACTGTGCCCACCAATTACTGACACTGTGCCCACCAATTACTGACACTGTGCCCACCAATTGCTGACACTGTGCCCATCAATTGCCACCACTGTACCCATTAATTTCCACCAGTGTGCCCATCAATTGCGGCTACTGTGCCCATCATCAATTGCTGCCAGTGTACATCCCCCTGCCCACCCGGCACTTACCTTGCCTCGGGGGAGACATTTGTTTGGGGGGGGGAAGATTTTTTGCAGTGGTGGGTTCTTAGAAGGGGGGTACATTTCTTCTGAGGGAGGGGGTATGTCAGGGTGGGCATTGATCCTGTGCCCAGTCTTGTCTCATTTCCCGCTCTCAGCTGACAGCGGTGAGCCCAGCGGTCTTCTCCCACCGGAACGCATTCACTCGATGTTCTGAGAGACGGCCTTCTGTCACAGAGTTTCGTGGACTCCGGGGGGGGAGCGGTATCAGTCCTGAGACAGACGGTCAGAGCAGACAGCGATGGAGTCAGCGGGTCTACTCTCTATGGTTATAGATCCGGCACAGACGATCCATTCCTGAGCAGTGCCGGGGTTCTGGCCGCAGCGAGACACATAAAGCCGGCATCGTTTATTTCCTCAGGCGCCGGTCTCTCAGATAAAAGCGGTCCAATCAGCGCATTCACTTTCCAATGGTTCCCGGGCTGACCTGGGCGATCGGCAGCTCTGGGAACCGATCTGGTGCTGGAGGCGGCTGGGCACAGAGACGAGCGAAGGAAAGATGGCCTCTTCTCATCTCTATGACCCAGGAGGACCTGAGCCAGTTTTTATGCATAAAAGTTTTTCATCGTTTGTTATAAAATTTTGCAAACTGGTAATTTTTCTCCTTCACTGATGTGCGCTGATAGGAGACACTGATAGGCATCACTGACGGGCATTGATTTGCAGCACTGGTGGACACTTATTGGCAGCACTGGTGGGCACTAATAGGCTGCACTGATAGGTGACACTGATAAGGTGACACTGATTGGCAGCACTGGTGTGCACTGATAGGTGACACTGATGAAGAGGCAGTGATGGGCACTGATTGGCAGCACTGGTGGACACTGGAAGCACTGGTGGACACTGATTGGCAGCACTGATGGGTGACAATGATGAGGAGGCACTGATTGGCATCACTGGTGGTCACTGATTGGCAGCACTGATAGGTGCTACGGGGGGGCGTAGCGTAAATAGGATATGCTACGCCCGCACAAAGATACGCGCTCCTACGTGAATCTGGCCCTCAACGTGCAAATAGGAAAGCCGAGGAAGCGGTTATTTGCTCGCCTCGATGTCGCGTGTTGTGTACTTTATCAACCTCCATGAGCAAATATTATGTCCTCTGCGCTGTGAGGTTTATGTGTCGGGATCGCTGCGCCGTTTTACGAGGCTCGTTATAAAGTCGTAGCGTCCCGCAGCGCTCCGTATATCCGGATTTATCATTCATTGGAAAAGACGCAGGAGGAGATTTGTCAAGACAATTTGTGACGAGATTAGAATCGTCTATTGCCTCTCATTTAGAAAAGTATAAAAGTACTGTATGTAACATAAAACAACAAATATACAACATATGGAAAAAATTATGCAACATATGACAACAAACATGTAACATAAAACAACAAACATGTAACATAAAACAACAAACATGCAACATATGACAACAAACATGCAACACAAATCAACAAAAATGCAACATAAGACCACAAATATAAAACATAGCACAACAAACATGCAACATAGAACAAGAATAAAGTGGCCGGTGATTGTATATGCAACCCAAAACAAGAAATATGCAATATGCACTATATTACCAAAAGTATTGGGACGCCTGCCTTTACACGCACATGAACTTTAATGACCTCCCAGTCTTAGTCCATAGGGTTCGATATTGAGTTGGCCCCGCCCCTTTGCAGCTATAACAGCTTCACCTCTTCTGGGAAGGCCGTCCACAAGGTTTAGGAGTGTGTCTATGGGAATGTCTGACTATTCTTCCAGAAGAGCGTTTGTGAGGTCAGGCACTGATGTTGGACGAGAAGGCCTGGCTCGCAGTCTCCGCTCGAATTCACCCCAAAGGTGTTCTATCGGGTTGAGGTCAGGACTCTGTGCAGGCCAGTCACGTTCCTCCACCCCAAACTCGCTCATCCGTGTCTTTATGGACTTTTATATAGTGCCCGGGCAAGGGTTAAATTCCATTATATTGCTGGAACTAGAAGGCGGATCATTGATGATTACATTTCATTGAAGGATCTCCAGACACCGTCCTTTATGGATTGCAAAGTCGGCCATTCTATAGCAAAGGCCACAGACGCTGGTTTTAGAAAAAGCTCTCATCTTCTCGGCGTCCCGTGCGTCCATCGCGCTTTGCTTCATTGGCAGTTCTGGAGGAAGCTTTTATAGATCCTCTGTTACCTTTTACTTTACAATGTCATCCTGCGGAGATTTCCTTTCTTTGCTGTATAAAGCCCAACAAAGAAGATGCAAATAATTAGATGATGCTATTTATATTATTATTATTATTATTATTATTATTATTATTATTATTATTATTATTATTATTATTATTATTATTGTTGTTATAATTAGTATTACTATTTTATTATTTTTAGTAATATTCTTATTAATAGTATTAATAATAAAATTACAATTATTGTGCAATTAAAATTATATAAAAATAGAATTTTATTGTTTTTATTATTATTAATAATACTAATATGATTATTGTTGCTGTTATTATAAATATTCCTATTATTTTTTTATTAATATTTGTATTAATAGTATTAATAATACATTTACAATTATTGTGCAAATAAAATGATATAAAAAATAGAATTATTATTTGTATTTTTATTATTATTATTATTATTATTATTATTATTAATAAATAATGAGAATACAATAATTGTTGCTGTTATTATTATAAGTATTACTATTATTATTTTTATTAATATTCAAAATGATAGTATTAATAATACAATTACAATTATTGTGCAATTAAAATTATAGAGAGGCATATCAGTGGGAGGAATAGTGTCCCATCATTGGTGTCAGTGGGAGGAATAGTGTCCCATCATTGGTGTCAGTGGGAGGAATAGTGTCCCATCATTGGTGTCAGTGGGATGAATAGTGTCCCATCATTGGAGTCAGTGGGAGGAATAGTGTCCCATCATTGGTATCAGTGGGATGAATAGTGTCCCATCATTGGTGTCAGTGGGAGGAATAGTGTCCCATCATTGGTGTCAATGGGAGGAATAGTGCCCCATCATTGGTGTCAGTGGGAGGAATAGTGTCCCATCATTGGTGTCAATGGGAGGAATAGTGTCCCATCATTGGTGTCAGTGGGAGGAATAGTGCCCCATCATTGGTGTCAGTGGGAGGAATAGTGTCCCATTATTGGTGTCAGTGGGAGGAATAGTGTTCCCATCATTGGTGTCAGTGGGAGGAATAGTGTCCCATCATTGGTGTCAGTGGGAGGAATAGTGTCCCATCATTGGTGTCAGTGGGAGGAATAGTGTCCCATCATTGGTGTCAGTGGGAGGAATAGTGTCCCATCATTGGTGTCAGTGGGAGGAATAGTGTCCCATCATTGGTGTCAGTGGGAGGAATAGTGTCCCATCATTGGTGTCAGTGGGAGGAATAGTGTCCCATCATTGGTGTCAGTGGGAGGAATAGTGTCCCATCATTGGTGTCAGTGGGAGGAATAGTGTCCCATCATTGGTGTCAGTGGGAGGAATAGTGTCCCATCATTGGTGTCAGTGGGAGGAATAGTGTCCCATCATTGGTATCAGTGGGAGGAATAGTGTCCCATCATTGGTGTCAGTGGGAGGAATAGTGCCCTTGCTGGCATGTCCTGACCTTATCTGCCCATCACACAAGGTAATACCTCCATCCTCCGTCACTATAGACGGGAGGATTGGCGCGGATCTTATGACATGGGGGGAAACGAAGCTCATTTATTCGATTCTTGGTGGCGGCTGGAAGCCGTCATATATTTTAATTTCGTAGTTTGTTTGTTTTTTCATAGAAAATATAATTTCTGACAGTCTCTCAATTACAAAGCCGTTCCGAGCGATTTCCCCGCTCATTTCCATTGATCAAAAAAAAAATCTATTTTGCAAAAAATAAATAAAATGATGCCAATTATTAAAAACTCTTCTTTTTTTTATTAGTACAAGATGGTTGAGTTGATCATTTGTGACACCCCAGCGAGGTGCAGCCGGGGATTTATTTTTTTACTAGAAATAAGCTGAAGAAGTAAATTTATTTATTTATTTTTTGTTAAAAAAAATCGCAATAAACATTTATTGATCGGTTTGCGCAAAAGTTATAGCGTCTACAAAATAGGGGATAATTTTATGGAATTTTTATTAATATTTTTTTTTTTTACTAGTAATGGCGGCGATCTGCGATTTTTATCGTGACTGCGACATTGCGGTGGACACATCGGACACTTTTGATGCTTTTTTGGGACTATTGTCATTTACACAGCGATCAGTGCTATAAAAATGCATTGATTACTGTGTAAATGACACTGGCAGGGAAGGGGGTTAACCACTAGGGGGGTGAGGAAGGGTTTAAGTGTGTCCTAGGGAGTGATTCTAACTGTGTGGGGGATGGGCTATAAGAGACACGACACTGATCACTGCTCCCGATGAGGGAGCAGAAGATCAGTGTGCTGTCACTAGGCAGAACAGGGAGATGCCTTGTTTACATAGACATCCCCCCCCCCCCCGTTCTGCAGCTCCGTGACACGATCGCGGGACACCGGTGAGCATCGAGTCCGCGGGTGCCACGGGCACGGTGAAGGAGCATGCGGCGGGCGCACGCACCCGCACGGTGGCAAATTTTAAGCTTCAATCTCCCCTCCCCCAAATGATCAGACTGTACATTGTAACTTTGTAGCAAGTCACAAGGTTGGGAGGGTACAGCAGGACGTTTGTGAACACAAGCCAAGAACTGCATTCAGTTATAATATGGCTTCTGTAGCGATTGTATATGCTATATTATAATTTTTTATTGAATTTTAATTTATATATAATAATTTTTATTATATTATATATTATAATTTTTATAATAATTGTATTATTTATTAATTAATTATTTTATTATTCATTTTATTTGCAAATTTTTTATTTATTATTTTTTATTTTTTTATCTTACTACAAAAGTGGAGTTACCCTTTAAATAATAAAAAAATAAATAAAGCATGCAATAAAAACTGTGACACCGGACAGTTTTCTGCGCTGTAAAAAAAAAATTGATGTATATGCTATATTATTATTTTTTTATTGAATTTTAATTTATATATAATAATTTTTATAATAATTGTATTATTAATTAATTAATTTATTACTACTTTTATTTGCAAATTTTTTATTTATTTATTTTTTATTTTTATTTTTTATCTTACTACAAAAGTGGAGTTACCCTTTAAATAATAAAAATAATAAAGCATGCAATAAAAACTGTCACACCGGACAGTTTTCTGCGCTCTAAAAAAAAATTGATGTATATGCTATATTATTATTTTTTTTATTGAATTTTAATTTATATATAATAATTTTTATGACAATTATCATAAAAATTATAGTATATAATATAATAAAAATTATTATTTAAAGGGTAACTCCACTTTTGTAGTAAGATAAAAAAAATAAAATAAAATATTTGCAAGTAAAATGAATAATAAAATAATTAATTAATAATACAATTATTATAAAAATTATAATATATAATATATTAATTAATTTTATTTATTATTAATTTTATTTGCAAAATTTTTATTTATTTATTTATTTATTTATTTTTATTTGTATCTTACTACAAAAGTGGAGTTACCCTTTAAATAATAATTAAAAAAAATAATAAAGCATGCAATAAAAACTGTGACACCGGACAGTTTTC